>NC_068577.1:12821658-13124688 GCF_025698545.1 Gossypium raimondii
CATTGCCAAGAAAGTGCCATTTCTCTCAACTAGCTTGGGTAAAGCCTCTTCTCTTTTCAATTTCTTAATTAATCTTGTCCATTAAAAGCCTAAATTTCTATATCTGGAATTTGGGAGATTTTAAATGATTTCAAATGTATTTTTCCAGAATTTAATAAGATCTCAAACCGTTTTAAAATTTAGCTCAAAATTTG
Organism: Gossypium raimondii; assembly: GCF_025698545.1. Lineage (NCBI taxonomy): Eukaryota > Viridiplantae > Streptophyta > Magnoliopsida > Malvales > Malvaceae > Gossypium > Gossypium raimondii. The sequence goes on from NC_068577.1 coordinate 12,821,853, forward strand.
GCCACCATGGATTGTGGTGCGTGCGCCTATGTGCAAGAAAGGGGGCTGTTTTGTTTCTTGGTTCTTGCCTATATTTTTCCAGCATTAATTTGAGTTCTTGAATCCTTCTAATCAACTTTTAAACCCATTTAAGTTAGGGAAAAATTTTCTTGATCAATTGGCCATTTGGATTCCACAAATCGTGAAGTGTAAGTGCAATAAAGGGTAACTAGTTTGTTATTTCGACATAGTTGTTGGATAAAGGTTATGAATTGATTAAATGAAGGAGTTTAATCATTAATTAGCTACTGATTTTCCAGTATATTATTGAATTAGGTACTAACCCAAATGCCCCAAATCATCCGTAAAGACGAAGAACGATTGTACGTATGGTTTGCATCGATACAGTGTAAAGAATCTAACTAGTTTGGATTCGTAAAATAGTTATAATTCCAACGATTGGTTTGAACTCATAAGTGGGCGTTTGAGGGCTGGTTTAATGGTAAATTTATTTTATTTATACTGAATTTTGGTTTAGGTTCGTTTAAGGAATTATTAAGAAAAATTGGAAGATTCGCTAGTGTGCTAAGAGGAAGCGAAAAATAAGGTGTGGGTCTTAAACTCATAAAATTGTTTGAAAATGTTAAATATCATGTTATATTTGATAAATTAGCTAACTGATTAGCTTGGCCTAATAGCCAAATTATTGATTTTGTGAGTGGCCGAACCAGATATGTTTCGAGCCTTAAAAGATTACCATGTTGGCAAAATTGCTAGTACGATAGTATGAATGTTTGATTGAGTTTGTAATTGCATATTTGAGTTATGAGATATGAGAATGTTTGACTGAATGATATAATGTGTCGAGATATTAAGCTTATGTATGATTTAAATGCATGAGATATTTGTTATATTGTGTACGAAAAAGGGTGTTATTTATGCACAATAAAAACCCGTAAAGTGAAATTGAACGATATTGATTGATACCAACACAATGGTAATTTGAAAGATCAGAACACTATTTCTATTTACTGAAAGTAAGTGATTATTGAGGACACGCCGAGCATGTCAAATAAATGTGAAAAATATCGAGTTATGATTATGAATGAGATTGTGTGACATATTGCATATGCATTGGGTTGGGATTTTGTGGTTGATGGAGGAGTTCCGTGGAGTACTGGCAGCATATTAAGTCCGCATTATTTATAGTCAGTGCGCTGCACCTGGAGTACAGAGGGGAATGGCAATTTTATCGCTTATTATATGTTATTGGCAATTATATCGCACTATTTGATATCCGACAGATTTTCTGCGTCATTGATTATTCGGTGGTTTTACCACATCGAGCTATGCTCATACTCTTTTGGAGTTTGGCAGACGAGTTCTGGGGAACTCGTGGTGTGTAGCAGATGATATGGGTAGGAACCTTTTTGCATTGCATCATATGCATGACATATTCGAGTGTTATTGATTTATGCTATGCATTATTTTTTGTTGTATTGAATGGTATCTAAATTAATGATTGTTACTCGAATGAATGATGACCTATGCTCATACACCGTTTGACATCAATTTGATAATGACTATGCAATGACATTAAGTTCCTATGATGGTTCTGTTTTCTTCTATTAATGCTAATATGTTTCACTGTATTTGATGTTTTTTCCCGTTTAAATAATTATTCGACTCACACTGAGCTTTTCAAAAGCTCACCCCCAATAGTGTTTAACTTTTCAGGTAAACCTTAACATTAGGACCGAACTTGGCATTCGGAGAATCAACTTGGATCTCAGATTATTATTATTTAATTAAGTATTATTAAGTCTTTATTGGTTTTGGCTCGTAATTTTTAATTATTTCTGGTCTGTGGCTTGATAACTTTTCTTTTGGGGATTTTTGCATGCATGGATTACTCAAGCATAATAACCGGATAATGCATGATATCGGGCTTAAGTAAAATTTGATTTTGTTCCCTAGTTTCCACTATATTGCAAAGGAACTGTTTTTGAAAAACAAATCGATAAGGCAACTAATTTTCCAAAATGACTTGAAAAATGGTTTTTCTGTTGTATTAGTTTAACTTCGAGTTTTTTTTAAAGAAGAGCGACAAGCAAATGGTTTTTCTAAAACAACACTATCAACAGTAAAATGAATCCTAAGCATACATGACTAATGAATGAAGGCTTTTAAGCTAACTCAAAGTACAACTACGGTTTTCTCTAAAATGAGTTTATTTAAAGTCTTAAAAAGTAACATAAGTTAGCTTAGCCATTTCGGTGGCTAATGTAGCCTTCTCAATCTAGCCATAACGTCTAAGTAGGTTTGAGAGGTTACATTTAGTGGTATCAGAGCCTTGGTTCAAAACCTCAGATTGAGTTTTTAAATCTACTTAAGTAAGTCTGCATGCATGCATACATGAAAAAGTGGAAATTTGGGAAAAACAAACCACAGAGAATTTTGAAAATGATATTCTACAAAGAAAATCAGGTCCGAGACTCCAATGCTGGTTGTCATAGAAAAGATGCTGTTAAGTTATAGGTAAACACTTGAGGTGTATTAGTGTAGACATAGAACTGAAATAGTTGGTATTTAATTTTTCTTTGAAATTGTAAGATAGGAAACTGAAAATTGACTGAAGTTAGCTAGTTATTATTTTTTCTGAAACTGTAGATCAAATTTAAGACCATAGGATACATAATTAACAACTATAGAATGAGGAACTATGGAGCTCAGTGTCGAGCTACCCAATTTGAGTCATTTTCTTCTCAAGGAATTGTGCCTAACCCTAAGAAGACTGACATCGCGCCTACTTCTAAAGGCGGAAACCAAGAGGCTGGGAATGATGCATTGCCTGTCCCAAGCGATATTAAGAGTTTTAGAAAAGGTTTTCAAGATTATGGTTGAAAGGACTAATACGAAGGGAGAGACTAAACGCTTAGAGTGCAAAAGAAAGGAAAAAAATAAAGTTCAGAAAAGGAGAGTCTACTTCCACTAGACCAAATCCGTGACCTTTAAAATGTACCAGGAGATCCAGACCTCAACGAAAGGTTGTAGTAGTTATTATTGGAGAAACTGTTAGATTAACTAAGGTTTCGATTTGTAGATATTATGGTCAACGTCATCTAGTAGAGTTTCTGTTAAAATTGAAAATTGGGGTAGAGGAATCTATTAGTAACGTTTCCTTAATTAGATATGCAAAATATATGTTGGGAATTTAAGGAGACGCATTGTCTGGAATTGTGTTGGAATCAGAGTTGCGAGCGAAAGCTTGGTGGCTTGGTTTCAAGAAAAAGGGGTAACAGATTTTGTTACCAAAAAATTTCGAGGACGAAATTTCCTTAAGGAAGGGAGAATTGTAACATCCCAAAAATCGGAGGTTAGTAGAATCGAGTTTGTGAATCGAAAGAAAGTGATCATGCCTTAATTTTTTAAATTATCTATGCATTTTTAGGCAATAAATAAGGTATTGGTTTGTTGGTTAAGTGTTAGTGTAACGTTTCTTAAAACCCAAGTTTAAATCCCTTCTCTCGCATCTTTTTTATTATTTTGCAAATTTTGCCTTAAACCCTAGTATGTGACCTGCCTTGTTTTTTTAAAATAAATATTTCAAATCATATCAAGAATGGTTATTGGTTTGATGGTTAAACATTAGTTAAACATTAGTGAATTTTCTCATGCAAATAATTTAATTTTTTTTGACAAAAACCTCTTGTTTTAATGTGTGGGTCATCCAAGCCTAGTTAGCCTAGGTATAAATATTAATTTTTAACTAATAATCAGCCTTTAATCCTCCTCCTCATTGCCCTAGTCGTTCATCTCCTCCTGTCCTTCTCTTTGATTTTATTTTATTTTCCTTTCCTCTATTGTTGTCGTCGCCTACACTTAGTTTTACCATCTCTTTCTTTTCTTTTTCTTTTTGCAACAAGATTTGTTAACATATTCTCCACCATATTGCTGTCATTTTTCCTCATTAAAATTTTCCCCAAATATGAAACCTTGAACTCCAAGATCGATCCAGAACATTGCCAAGAAAGTGCCATTGTCGTTTCTCTCAACTAGCTTAGTAAGGTCTCTTCTCTCTTTAATTTCTTAATTAATCTTGTCCATTAAAAACCTAAATTTCCAGATCTGAAATTTGGGGATTTTAAATAATTTCAAAGGTATTTTTCAATAATTTAATGAGGTCTCAAACCATTTTAAAATTCAGCCCAAATTTTGGCCACCATGAGTGGTGGTGCGTGCGCCTATGTACAAAAAAGGGGGTTGTTTTGTTTCTTGGTTCTTGCCTATATTTTTCCAGAATTAATTTGGGTTATTGAACCCTCCTAATAATCTTTTAAACCCATTTAAGTTAGGGAAAAATGTTCTTGATCAATTGGTCATTCGGATTCCACAAATCTTGAAGTGTAAGTGCAATAAAGGGTAACTAGTTTGTTATTTCGACATAGTTGTTGGGTAAAGGTTATGAATTGATTAAATGAAGGAGTTTAATCATTAATTAGCTACTGATTTTCCAGTATATTATTGAATTAGGTGCTAACCCAAACTCCCCAAATCATCCGTAAAGGCGAAGAACGATTATACGTACGGTTTGCATCGATACAGTGTAAAGAATCTAACTAGCTTATGTATGATTTAAACACATGATATATTTGTTATATTGTGTACTGAAAAGGGTACTATTTATGCACAATAAAAACCGTAAAGTGAAATTGAACGATATTGATTGATACCAACACAATGATAATTTGAAAGATCGAAACACTGTTTCTATTTACTAAAAGTATGTGATTATTAAGGACATGCTGAGGATGTCAAGTGAATGTGAAAAGTATTGAGATATGATTATGTATGAGATTGTGTGACATATTGCATATGCATTGGGTTGGGATTTTGTGGCTGACGGAGGAGTTCCATGGACTACCTGCAGCATATTAATTCTGCATTATTTGTAGTCAATGCGCTGCACCTGAAGTACCTAGGGGAATGGCAATTTTATCGCATATTATATGTTATTGGTGATTGTATCGCACTATTTGATATCTGATAGATTTTCTACATCATTGATTATTTGGTGGTTTTACCACATCGAGCTATGCTCATACTGTTTTGGAGTTTGGCAGACGAGTTCTGGGGAACTCATGGTGTGTAGCAGATGATATGGGTAGGAACCTTTTTGCATTGCATCATATGCACGACATATTCGAGTGTTATTGATTTATGCTACTCATTATTTTTTATTGTATTGAATGGTATCTAAATTAATGATTGTTACTCGAATGAATGATGACCTATGCTCATACACCGTTCGACATCAATTTGATAATGGCTATGCAATGACATGAAGTTCCTATGATGGTTCTGTTTTCTTCTATTAATGCTAATATGTTTCACTGTATTTGATGTTTTTTCCCGTTTAAATAATTATTCGACTCATACTGAGCTTTTCATAAGCTCACCCCCCAATAGTGTTTAACTTTTTAGGTAAACCTCAACATTAGGACCGGACTTGGCATTCGGAGAATCAACTTGGACCTCAAATTATTATTATTTAATTAAGTATTATTAAGTCTTTATTGGTTTTGGCTCGTAATTTTTAATTATTTTTGGTCTGTGGCTTGATAACTTTTCTTTTGGGGATTTTTGCATGCATGGATTACTCAAGCATAATAACCGGATAATGCATGATATCGAGCTTAAGTAAAATTTGATTTTGTTCCCTAGTTTCTACTACATTGCAAAGGAACTGTTTTTGAAAAACAAATCGATAAGGCAACTAATTTTCCAAAATGACTTGAAAAATGGTTTTTCTGCTGTATTAGTTTAACTTCGAGTTTTTTTGTAAAGAAAAGCGATAAGCAAACAGTTTTCTAAAACAATACTGTCACCAATAAAATGAATCCTAAGCATACACGACCTAATGAATGAATTCTTTTAAGTTAATTCAAAGTACAACTACGGTTTTCTCTAAAATGAGTTTATTTAAAATCTTAAAAAGTAACGTAAGTTAGCTTTGCAATTTCGGTGACTAATGTAGCCTTCTCAATCTAGCCATAACGTCTAGGCCGGGTTTGGGAGGTTACATGTTAAATGTCATGTTGATTAATAATAACAAAATGAACCAATTGAGTTAAATTTCAAGTTCAGCTCAATGATAATTTATAATTTTTCTTTCTCTAAAAAGAAAAGCAAAAGGCTAGTTATATAGTGAGGTGAAGTTAAATATATAAATTTCACTGTCTGGATAAATACATGATTAATTAATAATGCAAAATCCTGGGTTCATATTGCAGCATTGCATATACGATAATGCAGCATAGTACAAGGCTTACAAATGATTGCTTTCTTAACAGTAGGACAGTAAATGTGGAAGTGGCTTCACTTAATGAAGCCCAATTATAAAAATATGCAAGGCATAACATCTTTGTCCAAGACCCTACAGACAGAGACAAAGTAAAAGCATGCAGTAATATTCCTTCAAATAATTCAGCCAAAGTCATATTTGATGGAATGGAACATCCAACACTGAGTACTGCCTCTTAGAATATACAATCAATAATCAATTTAGGAAAGTAAACATCAATAGAGGTAAATTTGGATAAGAAAAGAGAAGCAACAAGAATGAGTAGAAGAAAAGAACATACAAAACAAGAGAGCAAAAGAAATTGAGAGAATAAGTATGGTTTCTTTTCTTGATTAATCAACTCAACTTCTTCACTAATATTAATGCGTGTTTATACACAACATACATGATAGTTGATGGCTATCATTAGTTGATGTTGGTACTGGTGTGTGGGGATAAAACTAGTGAGAAATTAATTGAAGGTTTCAAGGCATGTAATTACCGAGGGGCGAAGCCAGAATACTTTTTGAGGGGAGCCGAAATTAAATTTTAATTTTTACAATAGTAAAAATACAGTTTCACCATTTTAATAGCATATATCTTTATAATTTTTAAAAGATTAAATCAAATTTTTATCATTTTTAGAGGGGCCAAAAGTGTAAATTTACCTTTATTAATTTAAAATTTTAAAAATTTTAAAAGACCTAAATGAAATAGGAGGCGATTGAACAATTCCTAACTATGAGCATGCAAAAGGAGTCTACATAACTAACTACTAAAAGCTATATTATGACAATGCATAAAGTGAATGAAACCTATATAATCTCATTTTTATACCCCTAAAATTTTACATTTTATTTAATTTAGTCTCAAAATTCGAAATAGCCAAACTTCTAATTTTGAGCCTCAATTTAAAAATCGATTTCACATATATCCTTTACACGGTCTCCAGACATGGCCGTGTGGCCCAACACGGGCCAACTACATGCCCATGTCATTTATAAACTAGGGTTTTGAATCTTTTTTTTAACTTTTGTCTTTTTCTTCCAACCCCAGCCATCGCTACCCCCGATCTCCTCAAAACCCTGACGCCGTCGATCCTCGTTTGACACCGCCACTAGTCGTCCCTATCTTCTCCCTTTTTCTCATCACTGATCACCCCAGCCTTGACACTACCTCTGATTAACCACCGTTCTTTACACACCGCTGTTCAACATCCATTTCAATGTGTTCTCCTCCACTCCTTTTCCGTTCATCCACTGGTCATCTCCCCCATCTCATTTCACCGTCGCTGTTTGTTTCTTGTGCTGACCACAACCCCATTTCTATCTTTGTTCTCGCCAGCCGTTCACCTTACCCATCACCCTCCACTGCCGCCGACGACTACCCAAAACCCCACCGCTTGGTCCATTACCTTTTTCTTTTTCTTATTTATTTTTATTCTTATTGTGTTACTATTGTTTGTATCATGTTATGTATTGCTTACATTAATATTAGATTCGTTGTTTGGTCTTTTGGTTTACATTTTAGCTTGGATTTGGTATTCGTTGTGCGGTTTATTAGACTGTGAATATTGTGCTGATATTTGGATATTATATTTTATTGGACTGTGACCACTCGCCACCGATACCTCAGCTTTTACCATCCACCCCATGAGGAGAGGTATTAACACCTGAAAGATAGAGCACCTGGTTTGGGTCGATGCATTGATTGGGTCACCCTTCAAACTGTGGGTCTATTTGTGTTGGTTCATACTTTACTAAACGCAACTCTATGGGAGCAATTCTTCGCGATCGTGGAGCTGACATATGCTGAGCTTACATTGGAGTTTTACTCAACATTTTTTCTACAACTAGTGCTTTTGTCGGGGGCTGAGCCTCGAGCTATATCATTCCGTCCCAGAGGTATCACTCAGCATTTCAGTATTGCGGGTTTTGGTGTCTCCCTTGGCCTATACTCTGATGATTTATTAGCAATGACCGAGCTCTCCTCCCTCTCACGACACATCCATTATTTGGCCTCTCTCTGATGGTTGGAGATCATTGAGGCTGTCATTCCATATAACTCGAGTCAGTCCAAAGCTTGGTGCCTTCCTCCAACCTTGCGATACATTCACGCTATCCTAGCTCATGCATTGACTGGATGAATGAGAGTACGACCGTTGTGGGAACTTTAGATGCCTACTTCTTATGGAGCATGCGCAGGCAACATCCGATTAATTTAGCCCACTTCATAGCCCAATGTTATTGTAACTAGAGTGAGCGATCATGAAGATGACCTCTTTGTATGGGCCCATATGTCACACGCTTGGCTCGTCACTTCGGCCTCCTCAAGACACCTAAGCAGATTGGTACTCTTACTTTGGTTGGGATATGACACCACAAGGTTTGGATATTATGAAACACATGAGGATGATCGCTCGTCAGCTTCGGCCTTTTAGTGATCAGTATGTGTTGCTACGAGCGAATCAACAACATGAGGATGATGAGCACCTTGACAATGATCCCCCACCACCAGCACTACCGTAATCTATTCCCACTCCTCTACCGCCCTCAACTGTTGCCCCTATGTATTCGATCACACTCGACGATATTTATTGTACTCAACAGCAATAGTCAGCAAGGCTCGATACCATTAAGGTGTATTTGTAGCGATTTTGTCAGCATTTCCATAACTCTCCACCCGATCATGCGCCTTACGATCCCGACACTCCGTACGATGCCGATCCATGACATGATTTCTTTTTCTGTTTATTTATTATAATTTTTATTTTTGGTTGAACTTTTATTTTTGTTTTTATTTTTTTTTATTTGTGAGACTTTTTAATTTTATTTGTATTTTGAACTATGTTTTTATTTTTATTATTTTGATGGTTGTTATTACTCGAGTTTGTAATCTATTTCTCTTCTTATTTATTTGTGTTTATCTTCTTATTAGTTTGCTCGAAAATATGCACTATATTTAGATTTCTCATAATTTCAGTTTTCACTATTCTGGCAATTTCATCCAAATTCAGGGCAGTTTAAGTTCTCCCCTTCTCTTTTGATATTGTGCTTCTTTTATGCTTATATCTGTTTGTACATTGAGGACAATGTACATATTAAGTGTGAGGAGGTTGTTTATATTCTTATGTGATAAAATCCTTGAATTATTTGTTGTGTTTAATTAATTTTCTCATACCCTCCATTAGAGTGAATTTTTCTATTTGGAATTTTTATTGATGTTGTTTTGGATTAATTTGTGAATTTGAATAAAGTACTTTATAAACTCTTTGGGTTTATTTTTGGACATTGGACTTTGTATTGTTTTTGGTTATTTATAATTTTAGTACAATAACTATTGTGAACGCATAAACGATGAATTTTAAACATATTAGTCATTGGTTTTAGAATTTAAAATGTTTACCCATTTTTAAATAATATAAAATATGAAGTTTTCTAAATTATTATTAAGTCCGCTGAAAATTGTTTACATATATACTTTTTGTAAGTAATGTTTTTAAATTTATATTGCACGCTTCCTTCTTAAAATGTTTAAAAACGATAAATTGATTTATCTTAAAAATTTTGCTCGAATTAATCATGTATTACTAAATGTTTTTCAATGTTAATAATTTATTCAAGTAATAAATTTTTTCATAAAAACGATTTAAACATAATTGTTTTAAATAGAAAATCTTTTCTCTGTAATTAATGTGACTTTTGAAATTTGGCTATAACGTCTAGGCCAGGTTTAGGGGGTTACAACCTAACCTAAAAACTATAAACCCTAAAGAAACTATTCAATCACCAAAAAATTTTAAAATAAAGACTTATAAAGTTGTATTTATACCCTATTAATATTTAACCTAGCATTAACCATTTTGCCCTTAAGTAAAAAGTAGACATAAGCTTGTTTGGACAAAAAATTGCCCCTGCAGTTTTTCTTCACTCGTCGGGCTTGGGTGTCGTAATACCCACAAAAGTCTTCAGATTGGGAGTCTTAGGTGCCTCGGTATCGCGATACCACTGTAGATGGCCTTTATTCTTCTTATTTCAGAACTGTCAAGGGTATCACGACTTTCATGCTTCGATAACGCGATACCCCTTTCTAAATGATGTTTTCTTCACGTTTGGGCAACCATCGACCCCCTATAAAACTCAATCAACTTGTTAGGTTCCCCATGGCACAACTAGCCAATTTGGGCCTAAAAATGAATTAAAACTAATAAAAACAATTTATTAATGACAAAACTAAAAATCAACAAAAAAAACCTATAAAAACACTTAAATTGCTTGAGAATAAGCTCTTTAAGTGTACCGGAGAGCCTAATTTGACATATAAAATTACGATAGATCACTAAGCAAATACAATGCTTATCCTACTATGTTTTCCTATCTTGTAGTTGTCTTTTTGCAGAATGTGAAGATCAGATCAACTCAGAGCTCACACCATCCAACTTCAGTTTTGATAGATTTTTTGATCATTTTAAACTCAATTATGTGGCATGTAAATAGGGTTTTATACGATTAAGTGTTGATATTGGAAGTTGGTGAAATGGTCACTAAATAATTACTTGTTTTGAATGTGTTTATAAATTGTAAATAGGTTTGATATGTCAAAGTGTATACCTTGTTGGATAAGAAGAATGGTGTATATATGTGATGTTGTTTTGAACGGTTTGATGATATGCATATAGGATTTTCATTATAAATATGTTTACTTATAGGTTCATGGAATTAAACCAAGAATGAAATTTGTTTTGGATGACTTGGTATGTGAAATGGTAAATAGGTATATGACACTTGGAAATGGTATGCTTTTATGCATAACATGAATAACTTGAAATGTTTAGGAAATACTTGCTTTGTGATAGTGTCATTGAGGCATATTGTTTACTGATTTAGGAAGTTGGTATATATATGTTTTGGCTTGTTTTGGATTATTTTGAGCAGGTTACCAATTGACCAAATTATGTTTGAAGTTGTCTTTTTAGGATGGAAATTGAAGCATGTACCTAATGACTTATTTATGTACCACACAGTCTATACACATGGGTTGGTGACATGGTCGTGTGTCAACTGGATAATAAGAAGAATTAGTAGCACACAATTTTCGATTTTCACACGGGCTGGCCATACACCCGTGTGAGTATTTTAATTTTGGTTATTAGTTTTCACAGGATTTTAGCTTGTTACACGGTCCAGCCACACGACCGTGTGACATTTGATAGAAAATTTATGTTTTTAACCAACATAGTTTCAATGAGTTACATGGCCTAGATACACGCCCGTTTAACTCCAATTCCACATAGTCACTGTTTGTAACACTACCTGGGCACACGGTCATGCGACCCTAACTTTGAAAAATTGTTTTACTTTTTGAAAAGCTTTCAATATGATCCTTGTTTATAGTCGGGTTAACTTTAGAGCTTTTGTAAGCTCGATTGTGACTCGAATTAGTTTGTAAATCATTATTTGAGTGTATGTATGAGATAATTTAAATGTTTAAATGAGTTTTTTATTTAAGAAATCACATGAAATGTTCCATTATTTGCTGTAGCATCCTATAACATAGGTGGATTAAGGCTTGATTAATCTAATTTAATTAACTTAAACTAACCATTAGCATGTTTAGTGGAATCATTCATCATTATCCACTAATTCCCAAAGTAAAATGGTTTAATTACTATTTTAGACCTTTGGCTAATTGCAATTTAAATCCCTAAACCTTTGACCAATTAATAACTTATAGCAATTGGACTTTTACAACTTAGTCCCTAAACCTTAATTAACCATTTAACTAAAAAATTGATGGACCAAACATCAATATTATTTTAGATCAACTTAGTAGATATTTATATTTATTATTTACGGACTCGATTTATAGGAATAGGGTTCCGAAACTGCCTTTTTCGGTACCATTGAAAATCGAGTTGTTATAATGACTGGAGGAGGGAGATGCTGAGCTGATACCTGTTGTTGGATTTATATATTTTTCTTTATTTTAGTATTTTGGATTGACTAATATATATTTTTTATGAACTTGAACTTTTGGGCAATTTTTGGATGGTTGGATTACTTTTATTGATACATGATTTTCTTATTCACTTCATACTTAGTTATGGTTATAATATTTTGATTATTGATGCTAATTTGAGAAAAAAACATTGATGGTTAATTTGTTTAATTATGTTTTAAATTAAGTAAGTTGAACTAAGGGAATTGTGTTGAGGTAGAGTTGTGGTTGTGTATTGATTAACTTTCAGCCTTGTTTAGTTTTGTTTAAAAAAAATTCAAAAGGGGAAGATTGTTGAGGCAAGTGTCCGATGTTGCTGTCATAACATTTCCTACATAAGAGTACGGGGGCCTAGTAAACAAATCTATACACCGAGGGACTAAATTACTTAGAGTCGCCACTAACCAACTAAGGCTAGGTTGGTTAGCCACCAATCGTCTAAAAATCTAGAATTAATACTACGGAAAAATCTTAAAAATCTAGACTCGATCTCATCACCAAATTTCGAGTTCGAGAGTACGGTTACGTGTGGGGAAGGTTATAACACCCCCACAACGCCTATCTATGGATAGTCCTACAGGGTCTTAAGAGCTAGATATTTTTTATTTAAGCATATTAATGTCTTAATCAAAGCTAAAATCTTATGGAAATCTTAAATAAAAACTTTAAAGGAAACGCCTCTAGTTTACTTGTAGCTCGATTAAGATGTATTCACCAAATTTATCTAATTTGAAACTTAAATTAGAGATTTTTACTTTTAACGGAACCCTAAAGGATACCTAAATAATTCTAGTAAAATACCTCAATTCCTAAAATTAATTCTATTTTAGAATTCTAAATAATAATAAAAACCTAGAAATTACCAATGAATTAAGAGAAATATTAAAATACATCTACAACTTATTCAATCTTTTATTATTATTATTATTGTTGTTGTTGTTGTTGTTGTTGTTGTTGTTGTTGTTGTTATAATAAAATATTTAATTAATAATTTTTACCTATCAAGATCTTACGAAAGTATCTTATGTCGGGTTTATGATTTATCTTACTTTAAAATTCTTGATCTAAGATTTCGTCAAAATCCTAAAATAATAAATCTTAAATAACATTTATTAGCTTTCTTAAAAAGTTTCTAAAATAAAATACTTAGAAAGACCTACTCATGATTTACAATTCACCTAAAATCTTTAGTTTTATTCTTGAATAAAGTCCTAAAAATATTTACATATTAACTTAAGATTCTAATCCTATACGATATTTAAAACTAATTAAAACCCTAAAAAATATCTTACATAGTATTTATAATTTTCTAAGGTAAATGGTATGTGAGATCTTAAGGACTAACCTAAATCCAAATGTAAAAACCTTATGGTTTCATTAAAACATAACACCTACTTAACTAACTTCATATCAACAATTATAGGATGAAAAATTACCTAAAGTGCCCTCTTTTAAAACGAATAGTAATAAAATAGGAAAATTAATTCAATTGGCTAAAGTTAATGAAAAGTTAAAACTATTTCAAAATGACAATAATAAAAGAAAAATTAAATAAATGAAATAAATAAGACATTAACATAATGGTAATAATAATAACAATAATACACTTTATTCATAATACAATAAAAGAATCAATGTAACATAAATAAATAATATTAAAATGTATGTAAGGGAATGTGTAAAAAAATATAAATAGACATGAAAATAAATAAAGCGAAATAAGAATAAATAAAATTATACAAGTGTGAATAAATATAAAATATTAAAATAAAGTGCATAATTAAAATTAAATTTATAATGTATAAATGCAAGTGAAATGGAAGATATAAGTGTAAATTATTTATTAAAGATGGAAACAAAATGACATAACTTGATTTTAGGACTAAAAGATAAAAAATGTGGAAGACAGAGGACTGGTGTAGCAATTAATTTTCCTTTAATTTTTAAATTCTGAATTAAATCGAATGTTTAAATAAATAAAAGGGTTACGGGTGTAAATAGGTCAGAGAGTGAGGGCGGTGCTGCAAGAAAGGGGTATTTTTTGTAAATTTAAAAAGTAAGGGGGTGAGAATAAATTAACCATTTTTGGCACCTAGAAATGAAAAAAAGCTATTTATTCTTTCATTTTAACCTCATTGTTTTTCAAAAAAAAAAACCTCTTCCTCTTCCTCTTCCAACTTCTATGAGAGAATCTAAACTTTCTCATTTTAAAAAAACACTATTTTTCTTAAATATTAAAGCTTTTATTTTGAAGTAGTTAAAAAATCAAAACTTTGTTTTCAAAATTTAAATTTTCCTTTAAAATAACTAAAAAAATAGATTTTTATTTTTCAAAATCTAAACTTTCTCCTTTAAAAAAACATTGTTTTTCTTAAAGATTAAAGCTTTTACTTTGAAATAGTTGAAAAAAATCAAAACTTTGTTTTAAAATTTTAACTTTCCTTTAAAATAACTAAAAATATATATTTTATTTCTTCAAAATCTAAACTTTCTCCCTTTTTTTAAAAAAAAGCACTATTTTTCCCAAAATCAAGCTTTTTTTTTTTTAAAAAGATAGCTTTATTTTAGCAAAGGGAGGGGAAAACGGGATTTTTTTAGGCTCCTAGGGGTGGAGGGCCGATGGTCCGGTGATGTCCCCTTCATCGGAACCCAAATTCTGATTCCTCATGACATGCCTATGGCCAAAAATAAAGATAGAAGAAAAGAAAAAAAAAAGAAATAGAATGCTTGTAGATGTTGTGTTTTTTTTTTTTACCTTTTTTTTAAGAACAAAAATAATTAAAAGTCTCCTCTTTTTCATTTCATTTCATGTTTATATATTGTTTTTTAATATTACTTATTTGTAAAAAGTGATAATAATAGTATTTAATAATAGTAATAGTAGTGATGATAGTAATAATAATTTGGGCCTTTGAAAAACCCAAAAAGGAAATAAGAAAAAAAGAAAAGAAAAATAAAGGTCTCAAATAGACCAAAACCGGGTGGACTTTGAAAAGCCCAAAAGAGAAAAAAATTTAAATGGGCCCCCAATCGAGCTCGGACAAAAACGGGTGTCTACAATTGCCACAATGTGTTAATGGAAGTGCCCACTTCCACCACCACTGCGATAGATAGCACCTTCCCAGGTTTGGAAGCTTCACATCTTATTGGAACAATATCTTTGGACAATGTTGATATCGTGGGATTATTCAAGTCCATAAATAAAGATCAATTCACTTGAAAAAACATATCCTGAGGATCAAATTGGATTGATTGTACCTAATCCCTTGGATCGAGGATGTTAAATCAGGACTAATCTTGAATACTTGCCTTTCAACAATCCACATTACTTTGGTTATTATTATATTATATTTGACTATTTTATCAGTTGTTTGGAAGGGATTGTGATTGATTTTTAGTATGTCAGCAAGTCTTGAAAATATTTATACATTTGAAAGACTTGTATAGGTTTAAGTATTGAATATTGAAAGCACTTATAAGTTCGTTGAGGAACGTTATTTGTGAGAGTGCATTTAAGACTGTAGAACCTCTTGTTGTTGGTTTTACAAACTAAGTTCTCAAGGGAGAATTTAGTAGCGAGAGACTTAATTTTTTATGTAAAAAAAGTGAGAATTTTTCATGGGGTATGTTATTACTAAAATTATTGGTTATATTAAGTTCAAAGATAGTTGATTCATCTCATTGAGCTACTATAGACTTAGGAACTGAATATTCAAATATATTCTATAAAGAATTGTTGCAGAGGTTCTTTATAGAATTTGATACTATTGCTATGCTCTGTTTAAAGTTCAATGGACTATTTTTCGTTAGTACAAAATGTGTTGGAACATTTTCAAATATCTATAGTATCTGAATAACTATAAATGAATGGTGTAATTAATCAAAAGATAAATCTTTTGGACATTGGTCAAAAGTTATATCATTTGATTTTTAAAGAATTATAACTATTCAAAAATATTATTTGAATAGTTACAAAATTAAATGAATAATTATTATTTATTTATTCATAAAGACACCTATTGAAAGATGTCTCTATGAAGAGACATGAAAATTCCTATAAATAGGAATGAGATTTCATTTAGAACGATATCAACAAATTCTAATATTCTTTCTTTCCTTCCTTCATTTTCTAATATTATTAGATTATTCTATAAAGTATTACTGCAGAAATCCTTTTGTAGAAATTGAGTTTTTTGTTATACATTACTCAGTGCATAGTGGATTATTCTCGTCAATGCAAAACGCAAATAGTCATTGGCTTCATTTGCATACAGATAGTAGGTGGGGGCGAATATAACCTTAAAGATAGTGGCTTGATACACGCCTTGGAGCCTGTCCTATTTCTTCTTTTTTTTGTTCGAGTTTCGATCGTGTGTTCGAGATTTTCCTTACCGGAGTTTTGAACTAACAATTTTAAGGTCATATTTCATGATGACTACCACAACACATGAATGTGGAACACTAAGGGAGTTGGCTTCCAACTTTGTTAAACTTGATCAGTTTGATGGTGACAATTTTTGACGATAGTAGAAAAAGATGCACTTCTTATTATCAACTTAGAAGATTGCTTATGTTATGGAACAATTTCGTGATATTGAAAAGATGCTGAATCAATTTAAGCAATATGATATGAAAATGGATGAAATGATTGTGGTGTCCTCCATAATAAACAAACTTCCTCCATCTTGGAAAGACTTTAAAAGAAGTCTAAAACATAAGAAAGAAGAAATATCTCTTGAGGCTTTGGCAAATTATCTTCGTATTGAAGAAGAGTATCGAAAACAAGATCAGAACCTAAATTTTGAAAATGCCAAAGTACATGTTACGGAGGAAGTACAGACTACTAAACCATTCAAGAGAAAGTTCAAACAGACTGATAGAGCACCTAAGTTCAAAAAGAAACAAAAGGGCTCATGCTATCATTGTGGAAATCCGGGACATTTCAAGAATGAATGTCGATTTTTAAAGAAGAAATCATCTTCTAAGGCTGATAATAAGGAAAAGTTCGTTGCAATGATATCTGAAATTAATATGGCACAAGATGATAATACATGATGGATTGATACCGGAGCAACCGAACATGTGTGCCAAAACAAAAGCATGTTCACAAAGTTCACACAATGTGAAAATGACAATGTCTTGTACATGGGAAATTCTTCCACCGCAGCAATCAAAGGCAAAGGTTGTGGTGAACTACAATTCACTTCTGGAAAGGTTTTAACCTTAAATGATGTATATTATGTATCAGAAGTTAGAAAGAATTTAGTGTCTGGAAGTCTGTCGAATAAGTTTGGTTTCAAACTTATTTTTCAGGCATATAAGTTTATTTTGTCTAAGAAAGGAATTTTTGTGGGGAAAGGGTATATGTATGAGAGCATGTTCAAACTCAATATTATTAATAAGAATAAAAATACTATTTCTGCTTATATGGTTGAATCTTTTTGTTTGTGGCATTATAGATTAGGTCATTTGAATTATAGAAAATTGAATGACATGTATAAATTAGATTTAATTCCTATTTTTAATAATAATATTGAAAAATGCAATACATGCAATACATGTATGTTGACTAAAATTTAGTAGGTACACAAGTAATCCAAGTAGTTTGCATTGGCAAGCTTTGAATAGAGTACTTAGGTACTTAAAGTAAACTATTAATTATGGATTGTGTTATAATGGATATCCTTCAGTTTTAAAAGGGTATTCGGATGCTAGTTGGATTACAAGTTTGGAAGATCATGCATCTACTAGTGGATGGATCTTCATTCTTGGTGAAGGAGTCATTTCTTAGGGTTCCAAGAAACAAACATGTATAACTGATTCCACCATGGTAGCAGAATTTATTGCATTAGCCGCTGCATCTAAAGAAGCAGAATGGTTAAGAAATTTGCTTTATAATGTACCTTTATGGCCTAAGCCAATTTCACCTATTTCTATCCGTTGTGATAGTGAGGCTACTCTAGCAAAAGCATATAACCAAGTATATAATGGAAAGTTTAGACACATTGGATTAAGACATAGTTATGTCCGACAATTAATCTCTGATGAAGTGATCACTATTAATTATGTGAGGTCAAGTGAAAATTTGGTAGATCCTTTGACAAAAAGTCTTGCTAGAGATTTAGTAAAAAGGACCTCAAAAGGGATGGGACTCAAGCCTATTAATTAGAGTCACCCATGATGGAAACTCAACTCAACGCTTGGTATAACACCAAGTTTTGAGTTCAATGAGACAAAGTACATCATTAGTATGTGACTGTTAGCACTATAAATAAATCCATCCTAAAATTAAAGAGCTAGGTACTCGTAATGATAAGGGAAGGATGAGTGATGTACTCTTAATGGACCCATAACATAAATATGTTAGAGTGTTATAATTACTATTGATGGGATCTACCTATGTGAGTGGAAGAGTGACCGCTTTCTAAGAGCTTAAGGGCTTGGCTCTGACAGCACTCATGAAAAGAAGACATAGACAAATGGCCATAACAGTGTCCCTAGATATTATGCATTGACCGATGTTGAAATCATTGTGTGAGATGTATTCAGTTAATCAAATGGAATAGTTGGTTCAAAGCTTAGTCTACCATGCAATTTCGATTAACTTTAACATGTTTTCACTAAGTGAAGGTTCAATCGTAAGACACCTTTATTTATGCAAATTGATTTCCAAGAATATCAAAATCTAAGTATTTTGAAAATGGGGGGAGATTTTTGGAACATTTTCAAATATTTATAGTATCCCAATAACTATAAATGAATGGGTGTAATTAATCAAAAGATAAATCTTTTGGTCATTGGTCAAAAGTTATATCATTTGATTTTTAAAGAATTATAACTATTCAAAAATATTATTTGAATAGTTACAAAATTAAATGAATAATTATTATTTATTTATTCATAAAGGCACCTATTGAAAGATGTCTCTATGAAGAGACATGAAAATTTCTATAAATAGGAATGAGATTTCATTTGGAAAGATATCAACAAATTCTAATATTCTTTCTTTCCTTCCTTCATTTTCTAATATTATTAGATTATTCTATAAAATATTACTGCAGAAATCTTTTGTAGAAATTGAGTTTTTTGTTATATATTACTCAGTGCATAGTGAACTATTCTCGTCAGTGCAAAACGTAAATAGTCATTGGCTTCATTGTATCCTCGAGGTTAATTTGCTTGGAACTCATTTGCACACCGAAGGTAGGTGAGAGCGAATATAACCTTAAAGATAGTGGCTTGATACACGCCTTGGAGCCTGTCCTATTTCTTCTTTTTCTGTTCGAGTTTCGATCGTGTGTTCGAGATTTTCCTTACCGGAGTTTTGAACTAACAAAATGTAGACAGTCATTGAGTTTTATTGCATCCTCGAAATTCATTTGTTTGGAACTCTTTTGCACACTAAAATATAGGTAGGGGTGAATAGAAACTTAAAGACAGTGAAATGATTTCAAGCCTTGAAGCTTTAAGTTAATTTATCATAAATTTATTTTATCAAACGCACCAACACAAGAATGAGTTGAACAAGAGAAGATATAAAGCAAAAAAAAGAAGAAGAAGAAGGGAAATTGAGAGAATGAGTACGGTTTCTTTTCCTGATTAACCAACTCAACTTTTTCAGTATTTATACACAACATATATGATAGCCGATGGCTGTCATTAACTGATATAATAGAGTAACTACTACTAATTAACAAATTGGCTGACTTTTACAACTGCTAACTATAATCTGTTATACATTCTTCTGATACTGCCCACTTGGTTGCCACACGTACTCATTTGCATACTATGTAAGCTCAAGACACATGAGGACTCAAGATAGCAGTCAATGGCAGGTCATGAACATGGGTATTCTCCTAATGATTTCATATCTGCACGACTTCATTAAAAAAATGGTCAGTTGTCACTGAGATTAAAGGGGAAAAAGAGAATCTAAAACATGAAACTTTGCAATTCCTTGGGTTCGGAGTAGTTGTAGATAGTTTGTATTTGTTTTTCTTTCCTCCAATCTTCTTAGCTACTGGATGAAACATAAGCAAACACTTAATTGTCCTCACTTGCATTCTCTAAACAAACTTACTTAACAAAGGATTTTGAGTCAAGTGGGAAGGAGGAGGTTGCTTTGATAGGGATGAATAGCACAGTGCTCCAACCTTAGTTTATTAATATCAATGAATTACAACTTTATTATTCTATGATTCCACGGTTTTAATTAGTAATAGAAAATTAAGTGTTCAATTTTTCTCGTTTGGAATTTGACCTTACTCCAAAATAATTTTCCCTTCAATTCAACTCCACTCTATAATCGAGGCCAAATATAAATTATAATTACCAAATATTGGATCTTAGACCAAAAAGAATAGCTGATGAAGATGTACAAGTAACCCAAATTGAAGCCCAAAATGTAAAAGAACAAGAACAAGGAAAAAAGAATAGTTCTAGATATTGGGCTCCGATCACTGCTTTCCTTCTCTTTATTTTGTTAAATACATTATGGTATAGTTGTTCATGGTGAACTTGAAATATTTTTAAAAAAATTTAAAATTATAACCGTTCGGTATAATAGCCATTTTTAAAGGGAGTAACAAGATTACAAGCAGTTTATGGTCAAAATTTTCATATTTAGTAATCTCAGCTTTTATGTATATTCCCATGTGGATGGCATAAATCCTGGGAATGATTGACGATGGTAAAGGAAGCAATGGAGAAAAAAAGGTTGGTGAAGTTTGTTTTGTTTGCATCATTTGTGCCTGAATTTTGCAGTCCCATGAGAAAAGGATGCCTTTTGTTTCAAATTTCAGTTTCTTGTTTTGTCTTTCTTTGCCTCATCATCAGCATACGCTGTTTGTTTCACCATCATATATTCATGCCGCCGGTATGTTCCTCCATATCATAAAGCATTTATCTCATACTTCTGTAATGATTTTATCCACTAAGGCAAACCTTAAAATAAGGATGGAATTACCACTGAATCGATGCAGTTAATGATAAACATGATTCCCATTTTACCACTATGCATAAATCATATCATATAATATGAAAACCTGGCTTTGAAAGTCCATTTCAGCACCCTTTATGATCATAGCTGTGGTTCAAAACCAATAGACAATGAAGGAGAGTTGGGAGTGTTTAGTAGTTTTAGAAGCAAAGAGAAGGGAAAAACAGTAGAGAAGGCTGCATGCATATAATTATAATTTTATTATTTTGTTTCAACTTATGGAAAGGGTGGGGACTCGGGAGAGAAAGGGGACATGGAACAGACTGATGCAGAGATCTATGGACTGTCACCTTTCTCTTTACCTCTAAATGGCCCTCTCAGTTATCTTGGAGCACTTCCA
Organism: Gossypium raimondii; assembly: GCF_025698545.1. Taxonomy (NCBI): domain Eukaryota; kingdom Viridiplantae; phylum Streptophyta; class Magnoliopsida; order Malvales; family Malvaceae; genus Gossypium; species Gossypium raimondii. Next base: position 12,843,510 of record NC_068577.1, read on the forward strand.
CATTAAGGTGGAAACCTTTTTCAGGGCCTTTTTTTTTTTCTAAAACTTCATATGGCTCCTACTCCAAGAAAGTCAATGAATGGGGGTGGAACGGTCTCATAGTGGCTGCTGGTTGCTGCTTTGGTACCTGGCACTGATGATGAAGGTTCACTGCCTGATATTTGAGCTGTTGGTGCTGTGGAATCTGTGAGACCTTGGGAGCTGAGGAACTCTGACTGTTGCATTGCCATTATGTATGATGGATGGTGATGCTGGTGGGGATAGAAACCAGAGATTTGGGGTTCATCAATGGGCCTATCCCAATATCTGGTCTGCCTGATAATACTCATCATGTCATTGCTCTTAACACCTGTTCCAAATGTTTTAAAAACACCACCAGTTACAATGTAGAGAAACTAGCAAATTAACAATGACTAAACGTGAATGTAGTGTAAAAAAACATATAGAGGAGTGGATTGGTTTGGGTTTAAACTTGAAAGCAGGAAAAAGGTAAAGGAAAACCGTTACATCAGTCAATGTCTATAAAGCAAATGAATAATTAAAACACAAAAATCATCAAAGTGTTTCTCAACTTTGAAATTCGAGGTTAGGTTTCCATAAAGGAAACCAATGAGGAAACAGCACAAAAACCCAAATACACAAAAGAACTGCATAATGAACATTGAAAATAAGCTTTGGAGGTAAAAAGGAGTATATAGGAGTTTACAAAGAGACCCACCAGGGATGAAATCAAAAGGTGGCTGTTGTGCAATGAACCCTTTGCGAGGGACCTCGCTGCTTGAGTCGGGTGAAACATTAGAACCACCGTTAACCCCAGCATTAGCACCATTGAAGGTTCCAAACTGGTAATGGGAGATAGTGCCAAGTCTTCTATTGGGGATGTTGAGACAGTATGGGGGTGGTTCAGCTTTTGTGGCTGCATCTCTGCAGACAAAAGTTGGAGTTTCTTCCATTTTTCTATAAACGGATTGGCTCAGTTTCCTCCTCCTATAGGCAGTCGATTGTTCTCTATACTTCCTTGCCATAATCACATGCCAATGGTTCTTGACAGCATTATCAGTCCTTCCAGGGAACAGCCTAGCTATCATTGCCCACTTGTTACCATAAAGTCTATGAGCTTGCATTAGCCTCTCTTCTTCTTCTTCAGTAAATGCTCTTCTATTGATCCTAGGGTCCAATTGATTAAACCATCTTAGCCTGCAGCTCTTACCTTCAAGCACAATCAAACAAAAGTCATATTAAGTGGGAGAAGCCTTGTTAGTGAACTAAAGAATAAAATAACACTGCTTTTGCCATTTCTTGACCATTAACTTACCTGATCTTCCTTCCAACTTCTCTGCTATAAGGTTCCAGTTTTGAGGGCCATAAAGAGCTACAAGTTCCTTGAGCTTAGTATCTTCTGCAGGCCTCCAGTGGCCTCTGGCGCAAAGCTTTGACTGACCACTATCTGTTTCCTTGCCACTTACGGTATTATCATTGGGGTTCTCTTCATTTAAGATGGCATTGAGATTAATGGTCCTACTATCATCTCCAAACCCATCACTGCAATCAGAGCTTTGACCTTCCACAACATCAGAGCTATGGTTTTCCTCAAAGCTCCTTGTTTTGCAGTTCCCCATGAAATGAAAACCCCAAGAAGCTCTTTCATTTTCCATCTCTGGGACCTTACAACCATAACTGTCCTGCGTGGAAGAAACACTTGAGCCTAGAATACCGTAGTTTTGACCGAGAGAAAGGGAACCCATGTCTGGGTAAACCATCCCCATTGAAGAACCAAGAGAAGATGAAGAAGAAGAGGGAATAGTGGTTGAGGAACAGCCTGGTCTATTCATGTTGAATGGTGCTGGTGCATATATATAACACACTTGTTAACCATGCTTCATTTCCTCTTCTGACAAATGCTGTTATACAATTGTTACAAAGTCATGTTCATGCACAGATGATTTTCAAAAACAAGTTTGACAAACAGTGAAGGACTGGAAAAGTGAAGTTATGCAGCAGCTGGGAGAAAAAGAAAAGGATTAAAACTTGAAACAGCAAAAACAGCTAGGGATATGTGTGTAAGGGAGAAAACCTACAAAGGAATGGACTAAAAAAAGTGATTGAAGTAGTTCAGCTAGTTCCTATTATTAAATTTTTAATGTCACCAACATCATTCACACGTGTGTAAGCTCCCTTTTTCTCTCTCACTGATGGGCATGAGGGTTCTTAGGCTGTCCCTCTCTATAATGACAAGAAAGACTCATAATGTGATGTGTGTAAGCTTGGGGTGGTGCAGGTCTTAGACACCTTTCTTTTCAAGGCAGAAATTTTCAGAGCTTGACAAAACAGGCCCCTATCAACACACTAGTAAATAAACCTAGCTCTTTCCATCTCCATCAAATATCAGTCCCTATACAACTTTTTTTTTTTAACTTGAGGATTAGGTTTAACCTAGGGTTCAGTTAACCACCTGAAGTTGACCCAACAACTAACCACCCCCCGAACCAAGAATTTACCGTATTCATCATGTCCCTTCCTTCCCAACTAACAGTACAAAATGGCTTATCCTTGTCTCTTTCATCTAGGCTTATCTCTCTTATCTCCATTATTAGAAACAAAGATTCTACTAATAGTTTAGACACAAATATAAAAAGGGTATTTATTCTTTTCCCTTGATCTTTTTGCCATCGTAATTAATCACTAATTTAATATGGTGGTCATAGTTTTCTGCCCAAAATACATCTGCTCCATCACCTTGTCATGTGTAAAAAAAATATCCGTTTCACTGTTTTGTTACACTTTTACAAGACTGAACAGTAAAAAACAGAAGAGATGTAACGTGTAAAGTAGATTCAAGCGGCTACCTTTCTCTAAGATCACTAAAACCCACAAATAATACATTACTACCTTTTTTTCTGCAATCCCTGATGTATGTATGTACATACATGCACAATATGTCAGTAATGGGATGCATCAGAAAATTAGATAATCATCAATGTGCCAAGTTTGTACATCTTCTTTCTTTCAAAGTTAATTGACAATTAAACAGTGCCATTCAATAGGGCATTTGAGAAAATTGTTTAAAGAGGTTGTGCTGCCTAGTGCTTCTGTCATGAGTCAATGGCCTATTGAAAGATTGACCTTTTTTTTTTTGTTTTTACCACGAAGTTACAGAATGTCCAGTTCCCAGTTACTTTACACAGTTTTTTTACTATTAATGGCTCAAAGGGTGACTCTAATGAGAGCCTATAAATAGGAAACAAAGCTTTTCTTTGATAGTTTCTGATTGCTTCAAAGAGGATGATGATGAGTCAGATCAGTGAATGAAGTAACTTCTCAAATAGTAAACAAAATTTGGCATATTCAGGAACAAAAAACCTCAATTAAACCGGTTAAAAGCACAAGTATATTTCCATGTAAGGAATGTCCTTAACTTTTACCCACAAAAAATGTGAAAAGACTTGTGAATTATATTATATGTGCTTGGATAAAAGAATGGCCCTAATATTGTATTATTATTTTGCTCCTTTTTACTTTTTTTTTCTCAGTTTTCACTAACTGGAAACCTAATGACAGACCTTTCATTTATTGTGATCACTGAGGCTAACAGGAATGTACTATCTCTGATGCTGATGTGATGAGTTGGTCAAAGAAAGCTTTGTAAGCTCACTTTACTTGAGAAAACAAAGCGGCTAAAACCCTAAAAACATATAATTAGCAAAAGGTGTAGGAGAGGAGTGGTTAGACCCTCCATTATTGCTGTTTAGTTGTAATTAGGTCAGTTAAAATTGTTAGTCTTATTATTTCATGGTTACTTCCCATGGGGGTCCCAAAGCCAATGAGGGAGGCATATTAGTGTTCTTTCCCTGGAGACTCACTGCAGTAATTATTAATGGTGGGTTTTCTTTTTATCTTTTACTTCTGCCATAAGATTACAGGGTTGTCTTGATGTCATCATCACATTGGGAACCGGTAAAAACAGTTGATTTTATTTTTGTCATATTTATTGAATTAATTTATTTAACTCAGTGAATCATCCGTACAGCTATTTATTTTGTCCAAAATATTTGTTTTTTAACCTCATTTTTAGATCCAAAACAATTTATGATTGAAATTAAATGTTAGCATTTGAAAAAGTATATACAAAATTTTAGAAAATGTGCAATTATCTTTTAATTAAATAACAATAAATGTAAAAAGTATTTAATATAAATTATAATAAATAAAAGTCAAACCTTTTACGTGAAATGCTTAAATGTTTTTTTTTGTATTTTATACAATAAGTTAAGTAAAAAAGTAGTGAAATAATGTTAAAATGAATATATTGGTACCCACTATACCTGTCCATGGGCCGGGCCGGGCCCGAAAATTTTTTTTGGCCCGTCTCCTAGGGCCCGACCCGAAATATGGGCCTAAAATTTTACCCTGGCCCGGCCCGGGAAAAATATCATAAGTCCGAGCCCGGCCCGGCCCGGTTTTAAAATAAACATTAAAAAATTATTTTAAAAATAAAAAAAATAAAAAAATTTATTTTAAAAGTATTTTAAAATTAAAAAATAAAAATAAAAAATATATATTTATTATATTCGGGCCGGGGCCGGGCAAAAAAAGTGGTGCCCGAAGCCCGGCCCGTTTTTTAAACGGGCCTCGCTTTTTTGCCCAAGCCCATATTTCGGGCCTATATTTTTACCTGAACCATTCCATATTTCGAGCGGGCCGTCGGGCCGGGCTGGACCGCCCTGCCCATGGACAGGTCTAGTACCCACTCATTGGCTGAGAAGTTATATTTATTTGAATAAAAATTTCTATATTTTGATAGTTTTTTAAAGATAAGCCAATAGTTGTTTTAAGATGGTCATAATTTCTTGATATATATATAATTAAATCTTTAAGAAAGTAATATTGTTAAAAGAGTTGTAATTTTTAAAGAGATTGGTAATTTTGAAGAGTGGTCATTTTTAAAAAAGAGTGGAAGGTTTTTACACAATTATATATACATATTTAAAATTTAAATGATATAAATATCCTTTGTATATAAACTTGACGTAGTTAAAACCCTTTTTGAGATTATATTACTTAATTCGTGACATCAAACACAGTCAAACAATTTATATTAATATATATCTAATAGTATTGTAATGACCCGACTTCTAGTGGTGTTGAAAATTTTGGTTTCGGGACCTCGTTTTGTAAACTGAGATAGTAAATATTAAATAAAGATGTTTACGGAATTATTATATAGATGAATTAAATTTTGGATAGTCAATTTACCCGAAATTGTAATTAATTGGGGCCCAAAGACTATTGTAAAATTTAATTGTTATTGATTTTTAATTAGGAATTGACTTGGGGACTTAAATTGCAATTAACCAAAGGTCCAAAATAGCAATTAGACCATGTATAAATAAAATTTAGTGGATGGTAATGATAATGGTGGATTAATTAAATACATTAAGGTTAATTAAAATTAAAACATAATTAATTAACTAATTAAAAACTTAATCTATGTATAAATATGAAATTGGTGGATGGAGAGAAGATTTATCAAAAGGGGAGAACGCCATTAAGGATTTTCAAGCTTTTAGCTTCAATTTTAAGCCTCTAGCCATTTTTCTTTGATTTTTATAGATTTTCTTTATCTTGGGGGCTTGATTAAGCTAACCCAAGGATCAATTTGATCAATTAGTGAAGTTTTGATGATATGTCATTGCTTAGAATGAATGTTTTAGGTATTAAATTGATAGAAAATAAGTTTAGGTTAAGAAAAGAACTAATTTGTAAAGCTTAATTGTTAGTTTCGTACATTAGGGATCAAATTGAATAAAATATAAAATTGACATGGAATTTCTATAGGAATAGGAAATAGGAGGTGTCTAATGAGTAATTGCGAAACTAGATTTCAATCTGGAGCTTCGGATTGAAAGTTATGTTTGTCTCGGGTTTAGGGACAAATTAAATAAAATTTAAAATATGTTTGATATTGTGATTGGTTCTGATTTGAATTAAAATTGATAAGATTATATGTTTTATTATTTTATTTAGCTAACGTTGACACAGAACCGTTGAGAGGGAAAGGAAAATTGAAAGTCGTCGACAAATAGCTCAGAAATTCAATTTATATTTCTTGGATTTTTTAATTGAATCGCTTCGGTAAAGATTGATTATCGAGACATTGACTAAATTGAATAAAATAGAAAATTGTATAATTTGATTTATATATGAAAATTGGTATGAAATTGAGTTGAAATATGTGGTTTGTATGATGATTTGATGAATTATTTGGATATAATTAAATATGATTTGAACGATGTATATAATGAATCAAAAATTTGGTTACCTTATAGTTGTTCGGACCGAGTCAGATATAGTTGGCAAACCATAAGGTTAGATTATTCATTAAAAACCATCATTGTTGGGCAACTCAAGGTTGTAGATTGTACTTATAAAGTCATCGTTTTCAGCCAACCCGAGGTGATAGATTAAATAGATTAAGAAAACCATCGTTGTCGGGCAACTCGGGGTGGTAATATGTACTTGTATAGTGTCATTGTTGTTGGGAAACCCGGGGTCACGGATCAGCGTATCCGTTCTAAGTCCGTGTTTGGTTAATAGGGTTATAAAAATATAAACCATCTAATAGTAATGAAAATGGAATGAATTTGAAAATGTAGTGATAACATGTGGAATAAGTTGAAACCGAGTCGTGAGGATTGAATGTGTATGAAAGAGCCATTAGGCTCGAATATAATTGAAATGTCGATATGGTAAGTTAGTATGTATACATAGTGAATTAGCATGTTAATATGATTATATGTATGCTTATAATGTATAATAAATAATTGGCATGGATTGTACAAGGATTGCCTATGTATTGAACTTGTATTGAATAAATGCATATTAATTTTAAATTTGTTTTATATTGGCTTAAATCATGTAAATACCACTAAGCGTTTTCGCTCAGCGTACAGTTTGTTTTCCCCGCGCAGGTGTAGAAGATCCTCAGTAGATCGAGCAATTGATCCAACATCACGAAAGCAATCCCCGACTCAGCAAAGTTTGTATAAATTTTGTTTTGATTTATGTATGGCATGTAACTAGGTTGAGTAAAATTTGGTACAAAATTATGTTTATATACTCTTTTGTTTTAGAAGTTTAATGTTTGAACTTGACTAGTAGAGTATATATATATTGTTAATGGATTTCAAACATGGTTTGAGATGGAATGAAATGTTGTAAATGCCAAAGACTTTCAATACAATGTTTGAGACTTAGAGATCCTATGCTTAGGTTTAAATTGTGGTTTCGTTTTGTATAGGTATTGGTTTGGAAAATGCAGGCTAAAGTTTCATTTGGAAATTGCGAAAATAGAATGTACCGTCGTGACATCGGATGTATGTTGTCACGGTGAGATCAGGCTACCATGCCACGATACAATGTTGAGCATGGGTCATTGAGATGAGACCTAAACAGTATGTTGCGCCGTGATGAGGAACCCCCTGACTTCACGACATTGACCTGAAATTTTGTTAACGTTACAATGTAGTCCTAATTTGATCTTGGGTTAGTATTAGAGTTTTCGTGACGTTTATGCTATAAATTGAACTGTGATTTGATCATAGTTGTTGCGATAATGAATGTAACACATTGTAACTCGGACTTGACGATCGAGTTGGGTATAGGGTGTTACAGGTATGTACAATTAATGTCATAATTAAACCTCCCGGTATTGACCCGAATCCTATCTAAAATCAATCAAAGGTTGATATTAAAATTGAATCAAAGACTGATATAAAAATATTTACACTCGTCCACATCCTTCAATATAAGCCAAAATTGAATGAACAAAAGCAAAACATATAATGTAATAAGGAAAAAGGTAGAACATGATTATTAAAGTAAAAAAATTTATTTCAAAAACTTATAGCATAAAGAGGAAGACATAAACTAAACTAGTTATCTCGTGGATACATTTCTACTATCACATTTAGGAAAGTCAAAATTGTAACACGTACCTTTTTAGGTCTTCATAGTGGAAAATTCTAATTTGCTACTGAATAAACAAAAATCATGCCTTAATACAAAATTACAAAAAAAATATGAAAAATATAAAAACAATAAAAAATAAAAAGGGAGAAAATGGAAATTTTGAAGGTAGTGCAATCCCTAGATCCCAAGAACACTGTGATCTGTAAGTAAAAAATAAAAGAAATCAAAAAGTATGGAAATATAATGGCTTAAGGAAAAGAAAAATCCATGTTTTTGAAGATCTGATTTCATTTTAGACCTATAACATGATGAGCAAGCAAACATAATAAACAATGAGAGCATGAGACGATCACACAAGGAGATATACATCCAACACAAATACATACAAACATATTGAGAAAAAAACAAAGAAAATACAGATGCAAATAGAGAAGCATTAGAAAAAAAAAAGAAAAGAAAATCAAAAAGAAAAACACAACAAAGAAAGGCACGAGAATACTGAATCTACGTTCACCAACAAACTGAATCTTTCGGAATCCAAAAAAGTGACAAAAAAGAAAGTAAAAAAGCGAAGTTAGTCTTTCTTTTAGCTTGCATGAATATTAAATTGTTTAAGTTTTCTAATTAATCCTAACTTCTTCTTTTCAAGAGGGATGGAAGTTGAGCTTTCAATGAAAATGAAGATAAAAGGGAGAAGCCATGGGATGGTAGGGTACTCTAGATGAAGGAGATGGATCAAAGTTGTGTGGGAAAGTAAATGAAAGAAAGAAATTAAATGAATGAAGAGAGTTGGGAGAAAGAGGGATGATGACTTAGAGAAAAGAAAGTGGACATATTAGTTTTAGTTTAAGAGATGAGTGGGAGGTTTGCCACTCATCAGAAAGATTTTTGGGTTATTGGGTAAATTATTATTTTAGTTTCTCGTCGTTTAGTGTTTCTATAGTCAATTTTTTAATTCATTCAATTTAGTCCATGACTACAATTTTTGGAATTCGATATTATATAGTGAAATATATCAAAGCTTTGGACCACTGATGTTTAATTTTAATTTTTTATCAATTAAAGAGTATTTTTCGATTATGCATTCCTCTAACTACTAACGTAATTAAATGATTATAACATTGAACCAATTGAATTGGGTTTATATACGAATTTATTAACATTATGGTGTAGTAATTTGAAGAGTATTGACCAATTACACATTTCCCACATTTCTCTAATTACTAATGTAATTCAATAGGCTATGACATTAATTATTCAACCATTGATCCAATTCAATGAATCTATGTAAGAAGGTAATGACAATATAATGTATATGTATTTTAAAAGTATTGACCAATTGTATATTCCTTTAATTATTAGCACAAACGAATAATCAATGACATAAATAATATAACTAAAGATCCAACTAAACAAATTGTATAATTAATTGTACAACCATTGATTCAATTGAATTGATCTATGTAAACACAATATTGAGTATACATGTTTGAAATTCAATACCATATAGCGAAATATCAAAATTTTGGACTATCGATGTTTAATTTTAAATATTTGATCAATTTAAGATTATTTATCAATTATACATTCCTTTAACTACAAACATAAATGATTCTTATAGCATTGAACCAATTGAATCGATTTATATACGAATGTACTAACATTGTGGTGTACAAGTAATTTGAATAACATTGATCAATTGTACATTTCTCTAATACTAACATAACTGAATGGGTTATTATATTAATTGTACACTCATTAATCTAATTGAATAAATCTATGTATGAAGGTGATGACATTATAGTGTGTAAGTATGTCTAAAAGTATTTATCAATTGTACATTCCTCTAATTACTAGGAAAATCCAATTAATCATGACATTAACCATACATCCAATGATCCAATTGAATAAATTGTATAATTAATCGTACAATCATTTATTCAATTGAATTATTCTGTAAACATAACATTTAGTATACATGTTTGAATTTAACATAATAAATTGAAACTTTGGACCGCTTATGTTTAATTTCAAATATTTGATTAATTTAAGAGTATTTATCAATTATGCATTCCTTTCACTACTAATTTAATTGAATGATTATGGCATTAAACCAATTGAATTGAGTCTATATTCGAACGCACTAACAATGTGGTGTACAAGTAATGTGAAAAGTAATGACCACTTTTACATTTTCTAATTTCTAACGTATTTGAATGACTTATGACATTACTTGTAGAATAATTCATCTAATTGAATGAATCTATATATGAAGGTAATAACATTGTATTCTATAAGTATTTTAAAAGTATTGATCAATTGTATATTCCTCTAACTTCTAGTGTAATCGAACAAATTGTGTCATTAATTGTACAATCATTGATCCAATTGAATCGGTTGTATAATCGATTATAATCATTGATCCAATTGAATCGATCCATGTAAACACAACATTGGGTATACATCTTTAGAACTCAATATCATATAGTGAAATATATCAAATTTTGGACCACCTATGTTTAATTTCAAATATTTGAATAATTTAAAAGTATTTATCAATTATGCATTCCACTAACTAGAATTATTCATCAATTTAAGGTGATTTTATTTGAATTTGATTGTGATTTTGATTATTATGGTTTGATTATAGTTCAAATTAAAAGAATTATTTTATTTATAAATCACATTATGTGGACAAATAGTCATTTAGTACAAGACATCTTAATCAAATTAATTGATTCATTCATTCATTCCTAATTCTCATTTGTCATATTGTTCTCTTTTTCACTCCTCTAATTCTAATATGGTAGTAGAGTAATGGTGATTTCTTTCATTAAATTTTCAATATTTCTAGCCAACTTCTTTACCTATGATGAGTTCTTTTTCTTTATTTATCTTTTTCTAAAATCATTCTCCTATTCCTTACATATCTAATCATGAAAAGAAGACTGGCATCACTGCATCATCATGTACTTTTAGAAGACATCTCCATACGATGCCTATTAAACAAATTTGACCACGTAGGTTCTTATATTTGATTACACAGTTTAATTGTTTTAGTATTGGTTCTTGATTAGTTTTACTTGGTTCCTAAAGTGTTTTTGAGTGACATCTTTCTAACCCTCATTGTTCAAACTGAATGTCGATAATGGCAATATAGAGTGATCGCAAAGCAATAAGAAAGAAAAATAAAACACAGATTTTCCGTAGAAACCCTTTCGAAAAAAAACCACGGGTAGAGGAGAAGAAGATTCATTAATGTTGAAAATCGAATGATACAATAGGAGTTTCAACTACATCTATTTAAAGGTTGAAAAACCATATTCTAATCAATGTTAAATAGGAGAAGTGCAGTTCTATACGGATTCTACTTGTGCAACATAGTCCTCGTCCTTAAGCCTTACATAGATCCCCTAGTTTTGCCACTATATTTTATTTTAACAAGGATTCATATCACATAACTCTAACAATCTCCATCTTGACATGAATTCTCAATGAATAAGTTCTCCACCTCTTCCACAAAACCCCTAAAGCGATATTCTTCAATAATGAACACCAAACAAGTTTAAGCAATATTTAAACTTGGTTATAGGAAGTGACTCAGTCATCATATTTGCAGAACTATCATGAAAATTAACTTTGTTCACAAAAATATCACCACAAGCAATAATATCATGCACAAAATGATGCTGAACATTAATGTGTTTTGTTCTCTCATGACACATTTGATCCTTCGTAAGGAAGATGACACTCTAACTATCACAAAACATTGTACTGATCTGAAGGTCTTTAATGAGTTCACCAAATAGTCCCATTAACCAAATAGCTTTTTTACAAGCCTTAGTAATCGCCATGTACTCAGCTTCAGTTGTGGAAAAAGTAACTATAGTTTGCAAAGTGGCTTTCCAACTAATTGCACAACCCCAAATAGTAAAGACATACCATGTGAGAGATATTCTTTTATCAAGGTCTCTAGCAAAATCAGAATCAGCATATCCATGACTCAATCTCTAGTTCTTCCAAATTGTAAGCAAACATCAGTAGTACCTCGTAAGTATCTAAAAATTCACTAAACTACTTTCCAATGTTCTTTACCGGGATTCGTCATTTATTTACTAACTACACTAACTGCGTATGATAAATTTGGATGTGAGGAAACCATAACATACATGAAAGATCCCACTACACTAGAATATGGAACACGTGACATGTAGTCAATCTCCTCATCTTATTGCGGAGACAAAGCCAATAAAATTCTGAAGTAGGCTGCTAATGGAGTACTAACAAGCTTGGCACTCTGCATATTGAATCTGCAAAGAATTTTCTTAATGTACTATTTCTGACTTAGGTACAATTTACATGTGTTTCTATCTCTGAAAATCTCCATCCCAAGTATCTTCTTTGCTGCTATTAAATCTTTCATCTCAAATTTTTTACTAAGCTGGGCTTTGACCTTTCTTATCTCTCCTTTATCTTTGGCTGCTATCAACATGTCATCAACATAAAGGAGTAGATATACAAATGAACCATCATTGTTTTTCTTAAAATAAGCACAACTGTCAAAGCTGCTTCTTTTGAAATCATGAGTAATCATAAATGAATCAAACCTCTTGTACCACTGCCTTGGTGACTGTTTCAGGCCATAAAGAGACTTTTTTAGTAAGAAAATATACCTCCTTTTTTGAGACTATAAAACATTTTGGTTGTTGCATGTAAATATCTTCCCAAGTTCTCCATGCAAGAACGTTGTTTTAACATCTAACTATAATGTTCACACTTAGAATCTGACTCTAACCTTTTGCAACCAGCCTTGCTTTATACCTGGGTTCTTCAACTCCTGGAGTCCCTTCTTTCTTCTTGAACACCTATTTACAACTAACAACCTTTTTACCCTTAGAAAACTTCATTAGGTCCCATGTTCTATTCTTATAGAGTGATTTCATCTCTTTTTACATAAAAATCATCTACTTTCCTAAATCTTCACAGTTAACAGCCTCGGAATAAGTAGATGACTCTTGATTTGCATCTTTAGCCATATTTAAAGCATAAACAACTAGATCAGCCTCGACGAACCTTTTTGGAGGTTTAATTTCTCTTCTAATTATGTTCTTGGCAATAGAATATTATGGTAAAGAAGCAATTCTACAATGAGTTTCTATACTAACTTGAGGAGTAGACTCTATTGTAGATCCTAGATCAATCTGAAGCTCCACCTGCTTTGAACTTTGTTGGGCTTTATTGGAAGAGTCTTTAAGAAGGAAGTTGGGCACCATAGCAGTTTCATAAACAATAACATATCTGCTAATTACAACTTTCTTCGTTTCAGGACACCACAACTTATACCTATTAACACCAGCCTTATAACCAAGAAAAAAATTTAATAGATCTAGGTTCCAATTTCCCATTATCAACATGAGCATACATAAGACACCTGAAAATATTCAAATCAAAATAATCAACAGGATTACCAGACCATACCTCTTGTGAAGTATTTTTTTCAATAGCAGCGAACGAAAACTGGTTAATCAGAAAATAGGCAATAGAGGCCGCTTTAGCCTAGAACAACTTTGGTAAACAAGCATTCGACAAATACATCGAACCTTTTCCATGATTGTTCTATTCATTCGTTTTGCAACGCCATTTTGCTGTAAAGTATGGCGAACTATCATGTGTCTCACGATCCTTTCTGATTGCATAATTCATTAAACTCATTAGAATAAAATTCTAAACCATTATCTGTGCGAAGGTGTTTTATATGCTTTTTTGTCTGCTTCTCGATCATAGTTTTCCAAGCCTTAAATGTGGAAAACACATAACATTTCTACTTCAGGAAGAATGCCCAAAGTTTTCTGGAAAAAAAATCATCAATGATTTTCATCATATAATTAGTGTCACCCTTCGAAGGCATTCTAGGTGGTCCCCAAAAATCAAAATGAATATAATCTAGCATTCCCTTCATGTTATGGATTCCTCTGGTGGATCAAACTATCTTTTGCTTCCCAATAACACAAAGCTCACGGAACTTCAGTTTACTAATGCCTTGTCCATCAAGAAATCCTCTTTTGCTTAATTCTGCCATGTTATTCTCACTCATAGGTCGTAGACGCATCTGCCAAAGTCTAGTAACATCATCATCTAACAAGGAAGAGGAAGTGACGACTGCATCAGTAATAACATTGAACCTTGCAAAACATATAACTTGACAGTCTTTCTTTGCCCTTTCATCACAAAGAGGGAACCATTGTTAATCTTTAGAACGCTACTTTTAGCTGTGTACTTGTACCCTTTTGAATCAAGAGTACTCAACGAAATCAAATTTCTTTTGAATTCCAGTACATGTCATAAGCCACTAAGTGTTCTGGCGACTCCATCGAACATATTAATTTTGATCATGCAAATACCTTTGATTCTATATGAAGCATTATTTCTCATCAAAACAACACCTTTAGCAACTGTTTCATATGTTGTAAACCAATCCCGATTGGGACTCATATGGAAGGTGCAACCAGAATCGATGATCCATTCATTGCTCACTTTAGAGTTGTCAACAAAAGTAACTAGGAGTTCACCATATTTGTAGTCTTCTACAATATCAGTTTCACCTGGTTGTTCTGGTTGTTTTCCCTTTTGATTCGCTCCTTTCCTTTTTATTTTATTCTACAATTTATAGCACTTAGACTTAATGTGCCCTTTCGTTCCTATGTCCTCCCACAACTATCGTAAATATTTCGTTCTTGTCTCTCACGAACAATGAGACCCTGTCCTTGAGAGTCGAATCCAGGCACAAGATGTTTCAATTTGCCGTACGAGGCTAAGGAAGCATAGACTTCATCAACTAAGAGAGATTCATGACTATAGAAAATTGTATCTCTAAAGGTTGAAGAAGACGAGGGCAACGAACAAAGTAGAATTAACCCTAAATATTATTTATCATATTGACCCTCCATGGCCTCTAGGTCTGAGAGAATTTTTTTCAACAGATTTAAATGTTCGTGCACAGACGCACCTTCCTCCAAACAATGAGCATAAAAACATTGCTTCATATACAATTTGCTAGTTAGGGTTTTCGACATGCATAGTTGTTGCAGCTTTGCCCATAATGTAGCGATGATCTTTTTCCTTCAACACGTCATATATAATTTCATTCGAAAAATGTTGTTGTAATTGCATTAAAGCTTTTCGATCATATCTAACCCTAGCAGGGCATCCTTTAAATTTATCTACGCTAGAACTTCTTGCATCTTTACCTGCAACAACACGAATCTGTTGTTATGATCCAACAGTGAAATATCATACTTCATTGTTACCATTACTATGACTGAGACAAGCAATTTAAAAAGCTCTGATACCAATTTGTTCAAATTGAACGTTGATAATGGTAATATAGAACAATCGTAAAATAATAAGAAAGAAAAATAAAACACACAGATTTTACATGGAAAACCTTTTGGGAAAAAAACCACGGGTAAATGAGAAGAAAATTCACTAATGTTGAAAATAGAATGATGCAAGAGGAGTTTCAACTACATCTATTTAAAGGTTTAAAAACCTTGCTCTAATCAATGTCAAATAGAAGAAGTGTAGTTCTATAAGGCTTCTCGTATGAACTCGTGTTTTATCATTACTTCTAACTAGTCAAAGACTCTTTTAGTTTTTCCTTTGGCGTAGACCGTAACTCCGTCACAATCTTTCTCTTCTCTGTATGCATATCAGCACGAATCGTCACTCCTATGTTGTTGCCTTGGCATCATCTATCATCTTTCATCTTCCTAATAGATCCTACAATTAGAGGCATCGGTAATAAGTTCACAAGAACTTAGTGAGATATTATCATACATTCATTCATCATTTCACATTAAATGTAAGCATTGCACTTTACTCTATGAAACCAGATAGGTATTCATCAAACTCAATAGAAACATGTATTAAATCTCTACATACCTTGTACTCCTTCATATTTTGTAAACATGCACACATCATTTGTTATCACATGACTTACTTACGGGTTGTACTGGTAACTTACTTTCCATTTCACCTTCCCATTGGTGGTCAAGACAGATTTTGTTCGCTTCCTATCATCATACATTTCTCGCCATTCTTTCATTGTCTCAAGTCGGATAGTTGCGTTTTATTCAGAATTTGCCACTTCTGTATTACCTTTGAATCTTTGTCCCGAGGTTATTTCATAGATTAGGACACTAAGGTGTATTCTTGACTTTAGATGTCTTCCCTTGTCTCCAGAGGATTCAAACACTCGCTTGATCAATAGATAGCCACAAAGGCATCCACTTGACTTAGATAGCCACAGAGGAATCCATACATCATTAGATAGCCATAAATGTGTCTAGATACATAAAATAGACTTCGCCACGAAGGCATCCACTTGACTTAGATAGCCACAGAGGAGTCCGCATATCATTAGATAGCCACAAAGGCGTCCGCATATCATTAGATAACCACAAGGATGTCCAGATTCATACAATAAATTTTTCCATGAAGGCGCTTTCAACAAAATCAGCCACGAAGCATCTTCTCTTAACAAATTAACCACAATGACTTTTCCTTGAGGATTTTGCCATAAAGGCTTCCATATATAACAGATTCTGCCACTAGGGCTCACATAAAGCAGAGAACAACCACAAAGGCTTTGGCATATAACAGATTCTGCCTCTAGGGTTTACATAAAATAGAAAACAACCACGAAGGCTTCCACATATAACAAATTCCGCCACTAGGGCTCACATATAACAGAGAACAACCACAAAGGCTTTCACATATAACAGGTTCCGCCACTAGGGCTCACACATAACAGAGAACAACCACAAAGTCATCACTTTTAGGTAATGATGTTTTCGACGATAGAGATTTGCCTAAACTCATCGTCATGAGGTTTTCCCCTCATCGCCTAATACTCACCCAATCGTCTTTTTCATTATTTCTATATGACGCCATAGTTTCAGACTATGTGGTCTTCATTTTCCCATATGATGCCATAGCCACCATGATTAGGTCTTACACTCCATGGACAAGGATTTCCTTATCAGAAGTCGTGTTTACTGTCTCGACGGACTCGCATATACAAGCAGACTCGATATGCAGACTCATGCTTGACTGACTCACTACAACAAACTTTAACATACAGATGCATTTATGTTTCCAGACACACAACTCAAAATCATTATGCAAAGACAGTCATGCTTCAAGCAATCTCATGCATGCACATACTTTTCAACAGAACAGAGACTTATCATTCAACTCATGCTTTCTTGCATATTCATCGTGTTCATACTTTTCTTTCTATAGTAAAGGTGCATTGCCATTTAAACATCAAGCCACACATGCAAGCTTATTAGATACACATTTCCATAAAATCAACATATCACATATGCATAACTTTTATTTTGTTTCACAGATTAGTCTTTTAACACAAAAGAAATAACTATATAAACATACATGCAACAGACAGAAAAGATTTCATAGAATACACACAAAACCCTCACAATATCATCACATTTTCCTCACATTTTGCAACTTCAAACATCATATTTGGGTTCCCTTCAAGTAGATCAAAAACTCCTAAAAGTTAAATCACAGAAAACTCATCAAGATCTGTTCATCTAACTCATCTTTCCTTTTACCTCAAACACTAAAATCACATAACAAAGCTTTAATAAGCTTGTTCTACTGAATTGCTCTCCAGTAGCTTAACATACAAGGTTGGGAGACTTACCTTACAAGTGGCATCTCAAAGTTGATCCTCTCATTTCCGACTCATCCGAAAGGATAAGAGCTTTTTCCTCTTAGCTCACCCTTATATAGACGAAGAATACTTCATGAGGAAGGAAGGGAATAGTCTTATTCACTTACCCAATCAATTAGATATTTTTCTTTGTCCTATTAGATAGGTGACACGTGTATTAATCCATGTGATCACCAGTTAGATGCACAAAAACTGTAAAGACTGGCGTACGAAAACACATACGAAACTCAAACTTGGGTCTCAGCTCGTCTCTTATCCTTAGTCATTTTATTAGAGCGTACCTGATGGCGTAACAATTCACGCTTTGGCACATCATACCTGTAAGAGGGATTTTCTTATTACTATTCGATATCGATCACACACCTACATACACAACATGAGCTTCAGTGAGGAGAACATCACTTTATTTACTTATAGACTTCAGAGCTTGTCATACATTAGACATTAATTTACCTCGACTTCGCCTAACCCTCCGGCCTTTTTCTTAGCTCAGAGGAGTTTTCTTATCTTTCTTTAGCCCTACTCTCCCGTAGAGAGAAAGAAGATATATTTCTTATCTTAAACACTTTAACTTGTCCCTTGACTTTATTGGGACTAAAAAAACGTCACATTAGCCAATTGGTGGTCTTTTCCAAATCTTTCCAATTCTAAGAATACTAATCAAGTGTTTTCATTTGGTTCTTAACTATTTTAGTTCATGTTCAATTGAGCTTTAACTATTGCTTCTTTATAACTCAACCGACTTAAGGCCATCATTACTAAATGTCCTCATTGGTGACATAAACTTCTCAGTATAAGATTTATTTCTTCAATACCTATAATAGATTCCACCCATCCCATTCACGCCAATCAAAGGCTTTTGGGGTGAATCTTTCCTCATCAGACATAACTCTTAATCGCTATGTGCTACTCCAATGTCCGCTAACATTAAGGCATTACAGACGTACTCAAAATGGTTCTTATCTTGATACTAACTTAAACACCATTCACTTCTAACTCATCTTATCCAACCCATTCTTTGAACAGTATTCAGATACTAAGATTCTATCAAGCGGGATGTTATATAGTCACCCACGAGTAAGAGCAACAAAGAGACGGTAAAAATGGGTTAAAAATAAAAATTTAGAAAATCGAGTCGGTTTGTGATATTTATATCAATAAACCATAAACTGAATTCGCACTTATAGTTTCAACTAAATGGAGCCTTATAGTTCATGGCTTTCAACTGAACGGTCTGTGCACCGCTATTATTATACCCAACGCACTAGCTTTCAGCTCCATATTTATTTAAATATAGGCTTTTACTTACATCAAAGTGTACGAGTTACGCATACATAGTCCATCACCCACCAAGATTTTAAGTATGACACACTATGAACGTCACAAGTGAATAAATCTATAAACGAACTCAGGATCTATTCTCCTTGGGTTTAGTCCGATGTACTTGTCAGTCCAGTGAATCACATCTATGTTTTTATCTTCTGGGAGTCATCCGCTTCGATACCCAAGATAAAAAATCTCCCCAATTAGACTTGATACACAAAATATTAGTCTTTCAATTGGTTTGTTCATTTCCAATTAGACTAAGGACATTTAGGTTCGTCTACTAATATAAGTTGTTTTTTCGTATTATGATCTAACCATGTAATACCGCTTAGTATTAGTTAAACATTAGACAACCAATAAGCAACATTTACTTCAATTTTGCTTTACGTGCAAAAACCATATGAGTACAATCATACAAAGTATTAATAAAATTCATGAATAATTTTATTAACTAATTTGTTCGAAAAAATTACACGTGTACATTGAAAAAAATATTACACTTAGGACACCAGATCCAACAGTCTCCCACTTGCCCTAGTGAAGTAGATGAGTTATGTTTCTCATTCTTGTACCCTCCATATGTTTCCTAAAGAGCTCTCTAGGTATTAGAGTCTTGGTAAAATAAAACCCCAAGGTTTGTCCTCATATGCGATTTTTTACTATATCTAGTATTCTGTCAAACACTACTGTCTCCATGAATGAGTTTTGTCTTTATATGGTTCCTTTTAGGTTTAACAATATACGTACTATTATGGTGCCCTAGATTTTCCATACCTCATATGCATTCCTCCATAGTAAAGTTAGTAGCGTAACCTACTTGACACTTATCACGCTATCGACTTGCCGTCTAAGATAAAAACAAAGGCCAATGTTGATTTCCTAGAATCCCGACACGTTTAGAAGTTAAAATCAATATATCCGATAGGAGTAAGATCTCCTTTGGAATACACAAACATATAATCCCTCGTTCTCTATAAATACTTGAGTATATGCTTAACTGCTTGCCAATGTCTTGGTCCTGAATTCGCCTAATATCAATTTACCAATCCCACTACAAACATATATCTAGGAGTGTGCATAACATAACATACATGAGACTTCCTACTCTCAAAGCGTAAGGGACCTTTCTCGTGTTCTTTTTTTTTTTCGCTGTCTTAGGACAGTTCTGCAAAGAGCGATGAAGTCCTGAAACAGAAAGTTGATTTCCCTTCTTCAAATCAGTCCTTGCATAACGTTTGACCTGTCACAAACTGTAGTGGTGATTAAAGTACTTTTTGGCACTTAACGAGCTTGTTTTTAAGCCATTTTTCCTTTAATTATTGCATTTTTATATATATTAGCTTAGATTCAAATTATTGTAAAAAAATATTTACGCAATATTTTGAGTTACCTATTAGGGCAATACCGGCCTTAAGGTAGTTTTAATGCTTTCATTAAGTGTGTAAGACACCTATTTTTAGGCCCAAAAGCACCGAAAACGACAATTGAGTCATCGCAACATAAGCTTCCTATGTCGCAACACAATTGAACCAACACAATAATTCACATTTGAAGTTGTGTGTTGCGACACGCACTAAGCTGTGTCATGACACTAGTCTGACGAAGGGTAAAAATTAATCAAGGTTGTTTCTGTCCGCATAATCAATATTTAGTGTAATTAAGGCATCATTTGACCTAATTAAGCAACTACCTTTGCCTATAAATAGGAGGCTTATTTTAACACCCCCAACCCATTTCCGTCCCCGGATTAGGGTTATGAGGCATTACCGATTATACCATTGTTCATACATATAAATATTTTGCTTCAAAACTCGAAATTTTAATCACATCAATTGCTCATAACATAATCACATATCGAGTCTTAAAACCATAAGATTTCATAATTAAAACATATTCCGACATATATCAATCATTTCATACATAGAACATATAGCAAACAACTATTTCATTAATTGAATATCAACCTATTTTACATTAGATATATATATATATATATAGTCAAATTTTCAAACCAATTAACATACCTCTTAGTCATACAATACATATGATATATAAATTCATAACCAAAATCATATTGAGTTAAATATGATAATCGAATATACCATCATATAAATATATATATATAACCCATTCCATACCAAACATGAAACTATCAATTTAATAATAAAATACCAAATCCCAAGCAATCATGACATAAGCACAAGTATTCATTTAACTCATCATTAGCCGAATACCTAAGTACATAATTAACCATATAAATCCATATCACATGATTATATATTCATAAACTTATAAAACCATAAACTAAAATTATAGACTAATTACCAAGTTAAAATATACCATTTTACTAATCATAATAAAGTGATCAATTCACAACCAACAAATTCGTAAGCATAGAACATTACTCAAACTAATTACTAGCCAAATAATAACTTGCATTTAATTCATTATTTACCTAATCATATACCAACACGACATGTTTATAATATAATCATGAAATCAAACTAATTCGTTCTAATTCATAAATACTAATGCCGAATCAAATCGTGTTTATTACACTTATTATGCATTGAACCAAAATATCACAAAAAGCCAACTTGTTTCTTACTAATTCGCTAACAATATTAATCTGAAACACTTATTATAATGTTCATTAACAACCAAAGCTATATAGCCAATTCACATTCAATACATAATCATCGTATCACCTCATGCCAATCCACACAATAAAAACATACAATATACCTCACAATGCCGAAACAAATATACAACCACCACACATTTTATAACATAAAACACACTTCCAAAATAACCTTAAAACATGATCGAATACACATAAGCCATAATATTATTATTCAGCCATTTTTGAACGGCTTTATATATATAAAAAATTTCAAAATTCAACCAAAACGAATACTAGCCTATACATGTCATATGTTTAACATTTCGAACTTTCAAAGTATCGAGATAGAGGTCGATAGTTTGATGGACTTCCTTGACGATCCTTGAGCTCATAACCAACTTTCAAAATCTAAAAAAAAAAAGAGCAAATACACACGGTAAGCTTTAACAGCTTAGTAAGTCATAAGTAATGGAAACATTTAGTCATATACAAAATTAATCTAGTCAAACCGAAATAATCTATTAATAACCCAAGTACATTTCCAAATTATAATTTCATAAATCAAAACATATAAATTTTGCATAAATTCTCCTTTGACCGAATACCGATTCAAATATTAATACACTTAACCATTACTTTTTATAATACATTTACATCATTAGGCAGAATATATATGTATTCACATATACCATCACATAATTTACATTAACATATAACATTATACCATCAATTCAACACTCAACTTACCTTTTTTTTTTATAACTTAGTATGGGTATGTACCTGAGCCTTTTTAGCTCAATTTTACACTCGATCTTAACATCTTATTTCCCGTTGAACCATTCGGAATTAAAAAGGATACTCAGATAACCAAACATTTCGTACAACGTCATCATCCCAGACGTGGTCTTATATGTAATCACATATCGATGCCATTGTCTCATACAGGGTCTTATACGTAAATCACAAGTCACTGCCAACGTCCCAGACGTGGT
The DNA here is from genome assembly GCF_025698545.1 of Gossypium raimondii. Classification (NCBI taxonomy): domain Eukaryota; kingdom Viridiplantae; phylum Streptophyta; class Magnoliopsida; order Malvales; family Malvaceae; genus Gossypium; species Gossypium raimondii. The sequence continues at coordinate 12,866,179 of NC_068577.1, forward strand.
CTTACACGATAACACATAATAGAATTCTATGTCATGACATATGTATCCTAGCTATTCCTAAGGTTCGTACGGGACTTTCGGACGTTGTAACTCGATCGAATCAATCTCGTAAACATATTTCCTAAGCTTATAAGCATTCGGCCAATACATATTTATATTCATAAAATTCAATTCAGCATATAAAATTTACATATATTCAAAATTAACAACATTTATATGCTTATCGACTTACCTCGAATATCGACGGACGGAAATAAACGACTATTCGATTATTTTTGTTTTCCCCCATTCCAAATTCTATTTCTTTAGTTATTGATCTAAACATATTCAAATTAAACTCATTCAAACATAATTCCATTCAATTTAATCCAAAAATACATAAATGAGAAAATTACCATTTTGCCCTTGACATTTAACACTTTTTACAATTTAGTCCAAATTACACAAAACACAAAACATGCAAAATTTGCACACATCATGCTTAGGCCGAATCTTCCTCATGCTCATACAAGTCCATGCATTTCATTTATTTCACATTTTAGTTCCTCAAAATATTATTTTCACAATTTAGCCCAAATTACTCAAATTCATAAAAAATCCAAAGAAAAAAACATTTTAATCTTTCACATATCTTTAATATCTCATCATCAAACAACAAAAACCACGAGCTATCATCAATGGAAAAACACAAAATAATTATCAAATTCAAAAATTAAAACATGGGCTTTATACTACTCGAAGCAACGATCACAAAAACGTAAAAATTATCAAAAACCGAAACAAAAATATACCTTGATTGAGCTTAGCAATGACCGAATGTTTCAAAACTCTTAAACCCTTTTTATTTTCTAAGTTTCGGTGGTGGATGAACACAAATGACAATTAATTTGTCTTTATTTTAACTAATTTATCTTTTATTTGACAAATTACCACATTAGCCTTTTTATTTTGATTTAAAATCCACTATCTTAAGGCATTTCTGTCCATCCAATATTCATATGGTTTAATAACAACATAAGGACTCCATATAATAAAAGCCATAGCAACTAAATACCTTTACATATAACATGCTAGTTTTGCATTTTAAGCGATTAAGTCCTTTTTATCAAATTAGCACACAAACAATAAAATTAAATCACGAAATTTTCACACATATTAATTCAAAAATTATAAACACAGAAAATAATATTTAAATATTTTTATGACTCAGATTTGTGATCCCGAAACCACTGTTCCGATTAGGGTCGAAACTGGACTGTTATACTTATGCTCAATAAAAGGGTCACCATTTTGGAGGGCACAAATTAGGTTTTAGGAGTAGCTTTAGTTTTAATTAGATTTTGAATTAGGTTTTTTTTTATTTTCAAAAAAAAATTATTTTCTTATTCTTCGACTTGGATTCGATTTGAGTTCAAGTCTTCGTTATTAATTATTTTCATAATTTTCTTTCACTTTTTGTTTGTAAACAACGAGATCTCAATCACTGTTAAAGGATTTCGCGGTATCGAGCACATCGAGATTCTCAAATGAATAATTTCTATCTCTTTTTGTTTTATTTTAATTTGTGTTTGGCATGATTAATTTAATTGTGAAAAATATGCTTATTGAGTCGATGAGTGGCTAAATCCTTAGGGAGATTAACGAATGGATGTGGGAGTGATTAACGAAAGAATTAGGGTTTTCCAATAGAATTAGTGGGTATAAGTTTAAGTGTTTTTAAACCCTAGGATTGACGATTCTAGGAAGTAATCTAGGATAAACGAGGTCAAGAGATAAATTTACAAAGTAAATTGTGAATTTATCCTGGTCAGAAAGTCAGGTTGAGAGATAGGCGTGTACTGATCGATTAATTATTTAGAAGAGGCCAATAAGTAATACTCGTTAGTTAATAACTAATTCCCGAATAAAATCCAAATTTTGAAGTTAATTACAACCATTGAAGTGAGTTAATCTTCTGTTTTTTATTTGAGAGATTTTCGTTTGTTAAACTTCGTTTTAGTATTTTAGTATTTATTTTATAACCTTGATATTTAATTTTAATCATCAGAATATGATTTTTAATGATTATTGTTTGGACTTCTTACTGTAGAAAACATATTTAGATTTAATTCAACCTCCCTCGGGTATGATTCTCGAAATACTTATCGGTGTTCCGCTGTAACACTAAACCATATTACAATTTGACTTGTTCGCTTGCAGATACTACATTTTAAATATATATTTTATTTGCACGATTTTACTCTAAACGTTCACATGTTTGGAGGCAATCAACATTCCAATATCTTATCTATGTATGAAGCCTTCGACAATACTATCACTTTGTCATTTCGATCCCTTAGGATTTGAATGCCTAGAACAAATTTATCTTCTCCCAAGTCCTTCATGCTAAGCTGTTGGGTTAACCACAATTTAACTGATGACAATGTCTCCACATCATTCCCAATTAGTAGAATTTCATTGACATATAGAACGAGAAATACCACATTTTCATCCCCTAAACATTTATAAACACAAGGTCCATCTACGTTTTGCTCAAATGCAAAAGTCTTGATCTCTTCATAAATCTTTGATTCCATGAGCAGGATGCTTGCTTAAGTTCATATATAGATCTAAGATAGTTGTTCAAAAACACTGTCTTAACATCCATTTTCCAAATCTCGTAATGGAGAGCCATCACAACGGATTGCAATATGCAGATTAACTTGAGCATGGCAACTAGAGAAAATGTTTCTTCATAATTGATATGTTCTTTCTAAGTATAGCCTTTTGCTACAAGTTTGGCCTTATAAGTTTCCATTTTTCTATCTACATTTCTTTTCCTCTTGTAAATCCACTTAGACCTTTTAGGTTTTATCCCTTTCGGTAAGTCTACAAGTTCCCACACTAAGTTGGATTCTATAGAATCCATCTCAAATTTTATAGTTATTTCCCAGAACTTGGAATAAACACCTGCATTGCTTCATTATACGTGAGAGGGTAATCATATTCCTGTTCGATCGACTTAGTGTTAAAAACACTTCCACGATATTGGAAGAACTCAGGTCTACGAGAGACCCTCTCACTTCGATGAAGCACCCTATGTTGTTGATTGTTTGTAGGTCTACTATTAGGAGTTGGTTCAGGAACTGTTTCTATAGGGTTTTTTATGTTTTTCGAAAGTTCCTTGAGTACCTTTTTACTCTGAAGTTTGATGTCATTCATGTAACTTTCTTCAAAGAAAGTAGCATGAGTTGACACTATAATAATTTTCTCTTTCGGGTTATAAAATAGACCACCATTTGTTCCCTTTGGATATCCTAAAAAGATGCACAATTCTTCCTATGACTTCAACTTCCTCACATTTTTATCCAATTTATAGGCGAGGCATCCCCAAATCCTTAAATGATTTAGAACTGGTTTCTTGCCATTCCACAATTCATATGAAGTTTTTTATGTTGCCTTAGTTGGCACATTTTTATAGCAAATCATTTGTACCGCATATCCCTAAAAAGATATTGACAGCTTGGAATAACTTAACATTGAACGCACCATGTCTAACAACTTTCGATTCCTTACCTCTGCCATGTCATTTTGTTGTGGAGTACCCGATGTGGTCAACTATGATAGAATCCCATTTTTTATGAGGTACTCTAAGAACTCATTAGATAAATATTCCTCACATCGATTAGATCATTGAGTCTTTATGGGTAAACCTAGTTGTTTCTCCACTTCTACAAGAAACTCTTTAAATTTATCAAATGTTTCACTCTTGCAGTGCATAAGGTATACATATTCATATCTAAAATAACCATCAATAAAGTTAAATAATTTTTGTAACCTCCTCTTGCACTAACACTCATGGGGCCACACACGTTAGTGTTCACAAGTTCTAGGGTTTTCTGATTCTAATTCCTTTTGCATTAAAATATTGCTTGATTATCTTCCAAGCAAGAGTCACTTTGTGGAAGATCAATTTTTGTAACGAACATAATATGCCATCTTTCACAAGTCTAGTGATTCTTTCTTGGTTAATATGACCAAGTTTCAAATGTCAAAGTTACGCCTCATTAGAGTGAGAAGTTTTAAGTTTCTTATTCGATATTTCAATCTCAAGCAGTGTGTACATCTTTAGTTTGATGAAATAAAGATTATTTGAAATCCATCCATTATAGATAAGATTGTGATTTCTAAATATTGCAATTTAATTATTAAAAGTCATGATCAAACCATCTTTATATAAACATGCAACTGAAATTAAGTTTCTCTTAAAACTCGTTACATAGAAAACATCTTTTAAAATAATCTTCCTAAAATTATCAAAATAAATATGTACATCTCCCACTGCTCAGCTACCATAGTTGTCCCATTCTTGGTCCACAACAATAGACTCTTATCTCTAAGATATGTTGTCTCTTCGTACCCCTGTAGAGAAATACAAACATGATTAGTGGCTCTCAAATCAATGACCCAATGGTTTATTGAATCCTCCACTAAACAAGCTTCTATCATAAAGAGTTTCATACATTTGGTTTTGGTGGCTAGATATTCCTTCCACTCTTTACAGTTCACCTTGAAGTGCCTTTTCTTACCGCAAAAGAAGTATTTAAACTTAGAAAAGTCTTTAGGCTTTTTGGTTCTCTTCCTTTCCACTTGTGGTGGCCTAGAGACCTTAGCCTTGCCTTTCATAGCGTACTTTCTCTTCCCTTTTGAGGAAGAAGCAACAGTTATATTTGCTTCTGCTCTTCGGACTAGCTAACCACCATTCAACATAAACTCGTAAGATTGTAACTCCTTTATGAATTGTGTAAGTGTTAGGCTTTTTTTTTCCAGGATTATATGCGACTCAAAAGCCAACAAATTCCTTGGACAAGCTTTTGAACACCATCTCAATTTGAATTTTGTAGTCCAAATTGGCTTCATTATCCTTGGTCTCGGTAAAGTATCCCATAAGAGTTATCATATGGTATTTAACCGAAGTTCTGGGCTTGTTTTGGGCATTCATCAAGCTAGTTATAGTGAACTGTCGAGCCAAGGCAACTTGGCCTCCGAACATGTCTTCTAAGTTATCCAGAATCATTTCGGTAGTTTTGCAACTCTCGAGTTACTTATATAGGGTGCTGTTCACACTTGCCATCATATAGCAATGAGCTATCTCATTAGACTCCTCCCAGTGTTTTCTAGACTCAGCTTGAGTGGCCAGAGGGCACTTATTATCAAGAATTGTTTTAAGTTTCTCACAGCTCAGGACAATTATCAAGCTCTCTTTCCATTCCTTATAATTAATTTCAATCAGTTTATTTTCAGTGAGTATGTTCAATAAGAGAGTTGGTGTAATTTCTGAACTAAAAATAAAACATTCATATGTTAATATCTTTGTATTAAACAACTATTTGAAAATGTATTGCAACATTACAATATGTATTAAGATGATGCATGCGTCTTACATTAAACCTTAAAAACACTTGTAAGTCATTGCAACAATAATTCCTACACCTATTCAATCAAGCCACCTTGGCATGATCATGATCAACTAGTAAGAACATGGATTTCCATCCAATTAGTACATGAACCTAATTCCTTAAGCATTCACACGTATTAATAATTGTGTAACATTAGACCATCACTCTAACTTAAGCATAGCTCCTTGGGGAGTTACTTAATTAGATTATCTTAAGTGTATAACCATCAAATCAACACTTGTGGCATCATGCACCACAAATGAATCATCTTTGGACAATCTCACTAGCATGTTGTGACTAGTTGTCCCATTTGAAGATAGAATTTCTTGATATATCACAAGATAATACCTACCACAAAGGCTGATCCTACTATCCTTTGATTATAAGAAAATTCTGCTTACTTTTAGGAATTCTCCTCGGTGGAATCCAAATGACAATATCTACCTTGAGGCAAGTCTCTTTCATGCCATCACAAGAGACCATTGGTGGAGGCTGTAGATCTCCCACTCAATATTTTAAAAAATATGCAAGGTTTTTAATGTCCGGTTTCAACCATGAGTGATCAATATATGCATGACAAATTTATTGGCGTTCTCTCAAATCTATATGACATGCTTATCTAATATATGCATGAACATGCATTCGTAGTCATATAATTATCATCATGCTTATCTCATAAAATTAAAAGTATAAATTAAATTACTCTAACTAGCCAAAGTTTCCATACTTCCATCCTAAAAAAATAAAAATGACAAAATTCACCCTAAAGCATACTTTGACTCTTCAATTTTGCCATAACAGACTTCTATTGTGGTATCGATTCACATTTTTTCGTTGCAGTCTTTTCACCATTGTTTCCATGTCGTCCCCGTCGTTGTTGAACCACCGTGAAACCACTACCAGCTGCTATTGGATACCGCCGGATCGTCACTGTCGGAACTACCTTCTGTCACATTTTGGTTTGTCTAGGTCGGTTTTGTGTCATCTTGATAAATTTATATGCGTATCGATTTTTCAGGTTTTAGAAGGAAAATTAGTTTACAAAATTCCTATTTTCGTTTCCGGCTCATATATTTTAATCTAAATAAATAATCAAATAAAAACCCTACGTGGAGATGATAGTCCACGATCTAAAATATACATGCCCAAGATAATAATAAATTACAATTAAATTTATAAGAATTACAACTTTGGCAAAATTACTTTATCAACCACAATAATAAAATAATAAAATAATATCATACATTTATTTACATACATTCCCTAATCATGCATACAATTACAAGAATACCACATTTTATCAAGTATCATCTTACATGAAGAAGAGATAATTTTGATCTCGGTTTACACTATAAACATAGCATTCGTAACTTTAAAACCAATTTTTGGAAAAAAATAAAGTTTGAAAATGATTTTCTTACATCGAGGAAAATAAAAATTTTGAAAATCTACCTGATTTGTGATATTTATAGCAATAAACCTTAGATCGAAATCGTACCTGTGTTTTTGGATAGACGGACCCTAGTCGTTCCTAGCTATCAACCAAACTATCTTCTTCGCTATTCTCGTACCACGAACTGCTTCAAGTGTGGACTCGAATCAGTTAAATAAAAACACAGAACTAGAAATTATTTTTTTATGTGGAAAGAAAATTTCTCTTCTCAAATAGAAACCGATAGAGTTTTTATTTTGGAAAAACATATTTAATAGTCCAGAATAAATTTTCTCTATTTTTCGGTAGAGTAATAATATCTTAAAGTTGTGTAAATAGCCCTACCGGTGCCATCTATTTATAAGGAGTGAAGGTAGAACCCTTGTTGAATTCGAGAAGTTTATTTCAACTAGAAAAAAGAAATCCTAGTTCTACTAGGATGTAGGTGGCAACAACCCTAGTTAAATATACTAGGGTTTGCCATCCCTCTTTATTACATAAAGAACTTTTGGGCCTCTTCCATATCGACTCCAATTACAAGTACTTCTCTGGCTTTTAGCCCAATACTTTATAATTTGATCCAACCAAATATTTGTTTTTCTATTTCCTCAAAAAAATTTCACTATTTTTATTAAATAATTTTCTCATCCCAATTTTACCTCCGATAAAATTATGACAATTTTACCCCCAATAAAATTTTCAAAAAAAAATATTTAATATTTCACCATTCAACTAGTTCATTACGATTGTATGATTTATTTTCATTTTGGGCTTTAATATAGCTAAAAACTTAAACTCAATCTTTCAATCATTTTTAGAAATCCTTATTAATTTCGAATGAATTCATTTCTCATTTTCATTTTCATTTTGGAGAAAACCTTAATCATTCAAATGTTTCATATTTCTCCATTTCACCATTTCTATTCATTTATGCTCATTTGATTCAATATGTAATTCATTTGTAGTTTCATCGAGCTAGAGGAGGAATCGAGTGGACATATAAAATTAAGGCTCAAATTATTTATAATTAATTTCCAGGTTTTCACCTATTAATTATAAAATCATTTTAGCCATGAAGTCATTCCACTATAATATCGTGATTGAGCTCTCCCCAATGGCATACCATTACGAAAGCAAACCGATTAGTGAATATCCAATGAACTTGTCATAAGTGTGTTACCTCATAGGATATCCTTAATCTCTTTGGGATAATATCCGTTCTCCCAATGTTATCTTATTTTATCTCATGGTAACCATTACATCTTTCTTCATGATGAGTCAACCAATATCAAATAATTATCAAGTCATCAATCACAAAGATGAACGACCCATGGCCACGTTTGTTTTTCATCAACCATGTAATGCTAATTAGAGGATATCATTTACCCATGTTTTAGGCTATGAATTCCATTATTGTGAATGATGCTACATACTGCAAAAGTCATACACCCAACACACTAGCTTTCGGTTCATTATCTTTTCAAACTCAGGCTTTTACTTACATCAAATTGTACGAGTCACACATAAGTCCATCCACTCAAGATTTAGGTATGCCACACTATGAACGTCACAAGTGAATAAATCAATAAATAGATTCAGGATCTATTATTCATAGGGCCAGTCTGATGTACTTGTCAGTCCAGTCAGTCACATCTATGTCTTTATCTTCTAGGAGTCATTCGCTCCGATGCCCAAGACAAAGCATCTCCCCAATCGGAATTGATAGATGGCATATTTGTCTTTCAATCAGTTTGCTCACTTCCGATTAGACTAAGGACATGTTTAGGTTCGCCTACTAATATAAGTTTTCTTTCCATATTACGATCCAACCACGTAATACTACTTAGTATTAGTTAAACATTAGATAACCAATGAACAACATTTGTTTCCATTTTGCTTTGTATGCAAAAACCAAATGAGGACAATTGTACAAAGTATTAATGAAATTCATGAATAATTTTATTAACAAATCTATTCGAAAAATTACACGTGTACATTGACGAAAATACTACACTTAAGGCACCAGCTCCAACAAGGATATCCTTAATCTCTTTAGGATAATATTCGTTCTCCTAATATGATCCTATTTTATCTCTTAGTAACTGTTACATCTTCTTTCATAAAAAGTCAATAACTAACAAATAATAACCAAGTCATTCATCACAAAAACTAACAACTCGTGGCCACGTTTTACTTCACATATACCATGTAATGCAAATGAAAGGATATCCTTTACCCCTTTTCGGGCTATTAATTCCACTGTTCTGAATGATGCTACATACTGCAGAAGTCGCATACTTAACGCACTAGCTTTCGATTCCTTATCTATTTGAATTCAGGCTTTTACTTACATAAAAGTCTACGAGTCACGCACATATAGTCAATCATCCAATCAAGATTTAGGTATGTCATACTATGAACGTCACAAGTGAATAAATCCATAAACAAATTTAGGATCTAGTCTTCTCGGGTCCAATCCGATGTACTGTCAGTCCAGTTAGTCACATTTATGTCTCTATCTTTTGGGAATCATCCGCTCCGATGCCCTAGACAAGGCATCTCCCCAATTAAACTTGAGAGAGGGCATATTAGAATTTTTATTAGTTTGCTCATTTCTAATTAGATTAAGGACATGTTTAGGTTTGCCTACTAATATAAGTTGTGTTTTCGTATTATGATCTGACCACGTAATACCGCTTAGTATTAGTTAAACATTAGACAACCAGTGAGCTAATTTTTGTTTCTAATTTGCTTTGCATGCAAAAACCATATGAGAACAATTATACAAAGTATATTAATGTAATCTATGAATTTATTTTATTAACCAATCTATTCTAAAAAATTACAAGTTTACCAACGAATATACTACACTTAGGACACCATATCCAAGAAAAGGTAATCCAAAGGTTTAATATGGATAAAGCTAAAATGGTGAGAACTCCATTTCCTATGCAACTCAAATTGAGTGTCAAGCAAAGTCTTTCCACAGAGAAAGAGAATGAAGACATGTAAAAAGTTCCTTTCTATTTTACTGTGGGTAGTTTGATGTATGTAATAGTATGCATAAGACCAAACTTAGCTTATTTTGTTTGTACTATTAGTCAATTTCTTTCTAATCTAGGCAAAGAACATGGAAATGTAATATAACACCCAACACCTAACCCAGATGACAATTAGATTCAAGACGACACATCTATTGCTTAAGCAACTCAAAACCAATTCACATACATAGTAAATTATGATCTTTTAATGCTAATTATGCAAGAGTGGCAATTAAAACATGTTATGCGTGTTAAAAAAACTCAAACGGTCCCTCATACATTAAATTGGGGTCAAGGATGATAAAAAAATAAAGGCATGTTATGAATCATGGGTCAAACTAGCAAGATGCAGGGCAATGTCTTGAGACAGTAGAACCATATCTCAAGAAATGCCACCCCTATTTCACGATTTTGCTTCGAAGTTGAATGTATCGAGACTTATAAGTCATTTCTCAAGACTTGGACTCAAGCCTCAAAAGTTAAGCTTGAATTTGCACTAATTTAACATCAATATTTTATGTCTCAAAATAAGACCACGATTTCTCAAAATTTATCACACTCGAGATTAGCATGACAAGTCTAAAGACTTATGCCTAAAAATGTATGGAATGTAAGATAACATTCTTATGGTCTCTAGACATTACTACAAAAATGCTAAAAAAATGAAATTTCAAGTCGTGCAAATGACCCTCTAAATACACCTAAACATGATCAACATGCAACCAACTTCACATGGGCATATTTTACATATTATAACAAGTCTAAAACATACATTCACATGACATTTAACTAGTTATATCAAAATCTCAATTGGTAAATACTTTGCAACATTAAACCATACTTAAACCATATAAATTCGGTTATCAAAATACAACATAAAACTAGTCAAGAAGCCTAATTTAGTTTCAAACTATATGCCAAATGCCTAAAATAGCCAAAATACCAAAAACCAAGTTTTAAGACATTATAGTCACTTAGCAACCTAGGTACAAATTCAAGGAAAAAGATAAGAGTTGAGCCTTGGATGCTAGAAAAATCACAAATCAAATATCGAGAATGCACCGAACTCCTACACATGGAACAAACAATCCGCAAGATGAGCATTGAAAAGCTCAGTGATGATAATACATCCAATTTCTTAATATAAAAACATTAAATAACATAGCATACTAAAAATCAACATAAAAGCAAGTTATCGTGCCATAATAAATCAAGATATAATTATTTAACAATAATTTTCATAATGCCCATAGAATATAACAATGGATAGAACTTACTTCATGAAAGATATGCATAATGACAACACTTGGTTGTGTGTTTTTGAGTATATCAAAATCATCAATAATTAAGTTTGAATTCATCAATATAACCTTGTTTCAAATTAAGAATTTAGCTCTTTTAACCAGTTACGGATCAAGAGCAATTACATAAATTAATCCCCTAACACTCCAAGAATGCAAACTAATGCCAATTGGGCTTAAATGTACCAATGCATGTAAAAACATGACTTCCTCTAACAATCCAAGAGTGCACACAAGTGCCAAGTATAAATGCATAAAAACGCCAATAGAATGCACACAAGTGCCAAATCTTCCTCTATCATAAAATATTTCCTATGACATGTCAACTACACCTGAACCGTTTACAATATTGTTTAATAGGGTGTTTATTAATCAAAATGCTTTAATATCACCAACTAATATCAATTATTGCAACATATCACCAAATAATTAATCACATATTCATTATATTAGCCTTTTCACAAATCAAGTCATAAGCATTTCCATGAGATCATCTTAAAACTATATCAAACGTTTACTCACATACATAAATGCATACATAACTAACTTATTCTACAAAAAATAAACATAATTAACATCAGATCCTAAGCTAGATTACTTAATTGGAATTATATCACATAAATGCAATAAGTTGGCACAAACCGAAAACTATTACGCCTCAACGATCTTCTCCTTTCCTTTGCCTGTGGAACTTTCTCCAACTTCTATTGCTTCAAAATTGACATTTACACAATGAGTCTAGTTAGAACAACAAGAATTAACAATCAATGCCTTTAAAATTCAACAAAAACATGCAATGCAATCAAGCAATACATTTTCATGCTTCAATGCCCACTCTCAAGAACTTTAATTGAAACTTATCGTGCCTTAAATATAACCCTATATACACTCTTAGGAACTTAAAAACACAAATCACTGCTAAAATTCACCCTCTTCTCTTTCCCTTAAGCACTTATCAATGATAGTTTCTAGAAACTAAGACTAAACTCTATTCTAATCCAATTTCCAACATATTATTAACTTATTAAAACTCATTAACAACTCAAATCTAACCTATAAACAACAACCTAATGAAATCTCAACTTCTTTTCACTATTTAAAAATCGAGACCGCAGTTGAGCAAATATAGAAAAATCATTGGAAATCCATTTTAATATTAGAAAAGTAATAGACTAGAGTTAGAAACTTCACTACCTTGCAGTATTTTTAGAAATCAAATAAAAAACAAGCAAGAAGTTAAGAACTCTTTCTTTCTCAACTTTCATATTCTTGCAAAAATAGAGAAAATAGAAAAGAATGAGAAATTAAATTTTGATCTTAAAAAATTAAGAATCTTAATGAAAAATAAGTTTACCATTCAAGATTGATTATTAGAAATTAAAGCTTTGAAAAAAATATTATATAGAGATTTGAGAGAATTTTTAGAAAGTAGTAGAGAAAATTTCGTGTTCTTGCAAATGAAAAACCAACTGTCAACTCATTCAAAAACTACCAAGTTTTAATTGCTATCGGGTTCTTGGTCACTTTTCCTTTTAAAAGCACTAAATTTTAAAAATCTAATTTTTGCTAAATTTCAAAATTGTCCCAATTTTTTTTCAAATGTTACAATTTAGTCCATAGCTTTAATTACTAAACTCTCAATATTAGTTAACTAATAATACTAATTAATACCCATGTACTAATTAATAAACCTATAATTCACTATCGTGCCCATTCCCAAAAATCTCTCGATTTAACTTTTTGTAATGGCTCGATATAAGAAATCTAACCCAAAATCAAATTTTCTAACATTGACAAAAACCGAGTTGTTACATGTAGACTTGATCATGGGTCGAGTCGAGTTCGGTTTGGGCCGAAGAAAAATTTTAGGCCCACTTTTTAGGCTCGGGCCTGGTTCGACCCAAAGAATGGGCCTAAAATTCTACCCAAGTCTAGCTTAGATTAAAAATGCTAAACTCGAGCCCAACCTAACATGCCTGTATTGAATTTTTCAGATTATTATTTTTACATAAAAACAAATTTAAAAATATAATACATTAGAAAAATTAAAATAAATATTTCTCAACAAACTGAAAATATATTAAAAAAAATCTTTATACTTAAATAACATAAAGACAGTTGCAATTTAGCAAAGTAAATGCCTCTAAAATCGTAGCAAAAGTAACAATAAAACAAGAGTTATGTTTTTGCAAAACAGTAGCAAAATAGTATCAATATAATAGTGAAATGGTAGCAAAACAATAATAAAACAACAGGGGAAAAAGTTTAGGCTTATTTAGGCTGGGTTGGACCTGGGCCAAAAAATCCTACTCGAAGCCTGGACAATTTAGAAAATGGGTCTTATTTTCTGTCCAAACCCATTTTTCGGGCCTATATTTTTGCCCAAATCCTCCCACTTTTCAGGCCAATTTTGGGCATGGTTAGGTGGCCCGACCTATGATTAGATCTAGCTACATGCAGTGAAATGGATTATGAGATATGTTCGGGACACCTCTAACTTTAAACTTTGTTTTAACAATGAGAAACTCAATCTAGTTGGTTATATAGATTGAAATAAGTCTGAAAACATTGAATCAAGAAGATTTACTTTTGGTTACTTAATTTCTTTTGTGGGGGAGTTGTGGCTTGGCAACCTATATTATAAAAATGTGTTGCATTTTTTTTTATCGAGTTTGAATTTATTACAACCTCCAAAGAATGCAATGAGTGATTTAGATAAACAAAATTATATACAAAACTCGACTTTCCTCAAGAGAGGTTTGTCTTGTTTTGTGAAAGCCAAAGTGCTATTGATCTTGATAAGAATTCCACTTTTCATGCCTAATATAAACATATTAATGCGAGGTATTATTCTATATAAGAAGTTCTTGAGGCTTAGTTGTTAAAGTTTGAGAAGATTTACATTGATGATAATGATATGTATATGTTGACCATGATTTATTGCTCGATGGTTGGTATAATGAAAACCAAAAAAAAAATGAGAGGAAAAGATTTATTGGGGCTTGGGTGCCACTATGTGTGGGAAAACGTAATTACCCATGTGCCCTATAATATAAAAAGTGAGCAAACCTTTTTTGAAAAAGATTTTAGTGAGTTTGCAGCAAAAATCAAAATAAAAAGAGAGAATGGGAGAAAAAGAGAATTTTGTTCATCAAGTGTAGTTTTGATCAACTCTTTAATTGAGGATTTATTTGAAGTCCACTTGAGTTGAGTTTTGGGAATGAAAAGTACACGAAGATCTCAATCGTGAGTAATATGATTTTTGATGTGGGTATAATTGTTCGATTTTTTATTTCAAAGTTAGTCTTTTTTAACGTGAAATTTTTAATTTTTTTTTTTAAATTTGCTTGAAATTATTTATTGATAGTCTTGTTGTGGTTTGTATTGTGATCTTGTTGCACGAATCTAATTATGGTGGGTTTTTGAACGGATTCTCAAGTTCTGTAATTTTTATCCTTTGCTATAAATTGAGTTTTCCATGTAAAATTGTCTCATTTTATTGTTTTTGTTTATAATATTGGGATTGATTTGTAATGATGGTTGATATATTATAATATTAAAATTTTCATAATTACTAACTCGTATTTATTGAGAATATAAAAATGCGATTTATGTTTCACTGGAATTGGTGGGGTTTGGTTTCATCCCATCAATTCCTTTGTATTTTCCTCGCTTCCAGTACTCTTATTCTAACCACCTCTAAATTCTGAAATCAAAACAAATAAATTTAAATATAAATCTTTGAATGGACTGATAAGATTTGAAAGGTTATTGCCCTATATAAGGTCATATTATATATATATAAACATAATTAGATGTACTCTTAATTAGTCAAGAGAGATAAGTGGTCCAATTTATAGACAACGAAAAAGGGTAGTTAGTTTGTAAGCTGTGACATATCTGAAAGACAGGACAAAGATTATCTGTCTTTAGGGCAAGAAGAAGAAGAAGAGGCCCTTATTACCAAATTGAAGAATCAAAGGACATATTGTTGTTATATTTTGAGGTAAAAACAAAAAGTTCAATTAATGGATCGCTCGGTCTCCAACTTTTCAGACACCATCATCTCTTGTAGTAAAATAATAAGCATTGCCAGGTAAAACCTTTTTGCAGTATATGTGGAGAACACACACACAAATATATATATTCACACATATATTGAAATCATCATGCATGAATGCGTATCTGGCTTGCTGATTATAGCGTTTCTTTTTATATATATAAAATCAAAGCTTGCACACTGAGCCTCCTTTGTTTTCTTTCTTCTGTTCTGCGTGTTTGCACATGTGGTCCCTGCTTTGCACGTGTGTAGAGCCATGCATGGGATCTCTTGTATGGCAGAAAAGGTTTTCAAATGTGAACTTGCAAAGCCTCAAAAATTAAAACATAGGATGCTTGTGTTTTGCCCTCGTTCTCTTGTCTTGGTGTATGTCACAAACTCCTTTCATAACAATAATAAGTAAAATCAAACAAAATTTCCACCTACATATATTTATTATTATTTGAGCCAAATCCAATCTTTAAATGAGAGATATGATTATCTAATAATACTCAAATTTAAGATATTTAGTAAAAGAAAATTCAACTCTTTACCAAAGTAGTGGGGGCTGGGGAGGTAGACTCAGCAACCCAAGCACATCTGGTTCAGTTGGTTATTACCGAACATGAATTGAAGAAACATGCTTTTGGAATGGTAAGAAGATGTGGAAAATAGCTTTTCTAATCAATGCGTCTTTTCTTTTTCCTACTTCCAAGGGGGGGGGGGAGCCAGCCTCAAATGCATGAAAAGAAAGGAGAGGTCACATTGGATGTCCCCACCGTATAAATAGTAGGGCTGATCCCAGAAGATTCTGTTGGGGCTGTTCCCTTGGAACCATATGAAAAAGCAAAGCCAAAATGTGCACTGTTTCCCAATGGGAACATCACAACACCCAACCAGTAGAAAATGAGACTGCATTTGGCAAAGCCAAATTAAGAAGTCTCAGTTAAGCATTGTTGGGAAAAATTTAGTACCAAAATTTTAGTTTGATTAAAAGGATGACATATCCTTAAAGTGTATTGAAAATTAACCATATAAAAGATGGAGTATTTGGTAATTTTAAAATTTTACTTGGTAAAATTTTAAAAAAATTATCATCAATATAACGAATCCTTAAAACATCTCTTTTTACGGGTTTTGCTTTCGGTTTAAATATTGACATCTGAAACAAATTTTGACCCAAACAATAAATTTTTAGGAGGATTTAAGCTTAAAAAAACAACTTTTGGTTGGCTAAAATAATGTCAAGTTAATATAAAAAAAAGGAAAAAGAGGAAGAAATATATTGAACACAACAGAGATAGAGGTACAGGTAATTACGGGTTGTATCAATTCTAGACATGATATTAACATAATTATATTTGTTAAGTTTGGTCCGAAATATGAACTACAGTTTTATTTATGTTGACTCATATCTATAAATAGTTAACCAAAGTTCATTTTAAGCTTGTCTAAATTACATTTTAAAAATATTAAAATATATGTTTATATTATTTTTAATTTTATATTTAATAATTTTATATATTTTTATTTATTAAAATTTTATATACAATCATCTTAATATTTTTCATGTTTATATTATATTACTATAGATTTAATTTTTATGTTTTATAAATTATATAATATATAAAAATAACATAATATAAAATATTACAAACTTAAATAAAATTGGTCGGTCTAAGCTCGAGCCTTGAATATTTAAGCCTGACCCTGAACTATATTTTAAACAAGTTTAATTTTTAGACTCAAGCTTATTTTTTAAGCTTAATATTTTTTTCTAAATTCTCTCAAATTTTAGACAAATCTTTGAGCTCATGCGTGTAGCTCGATCCAATAACAAATCTAGGTAGCAAATCACACAATGAAATGTAAGGAGCTATAAGTAGAGGTTAAGAGGTTTTTAGTCTAGTCAAGTGGAAGGAGGAAAGGAGGAAGAGTCTAAAAAGAATAAAAGAACCCAAAAAATAGGGGTATTTGTAAACAAGGATGATCTTCTCTTAACCTAGAGTCTTGACACATACGTGGCACAAGTCTCATCATAATCGACGACTTGGGAGGCATAGGAGTCTTTTAGGTGAGCAATGATGAGACCAAGACAAACAGACTAGGCGAGGTGAGTTCCTTGAGCTGAATCTTGACTATGTGAAGTCTGGCATTGCTCATGACAAAGTCTCGGTGTTGATGTTTCACAAGGTTGTGGTGGCGGGACCCACACAATGAAGTGATTATAACAAAGGGTAAATTATACCCAAAGTCGTTAAATCATTAGTAAATTTATATATTGATCACTCAATTTTAAAAAGCTACAAAATAGTCATTAAATTATTCGAAAATTTTTATCTAAGTTATCGAGTTGTTAATTTTTTTTAAAGTCCAGCTAACAAGCTTCAAGCGACGATTCAATAATCTGTACAATGGATCAGTATCGATCGACTACTTTAGATCTCAGACAATCTAACGGTCAATGTTGGAGAACGAAGAAGAAAGTTATTTGGATTTTAATTTGTAGATTCTTGATATTTAAAACTATTTTATAAAAAGAAATTGAACGGTAGAAGAGAAGGGAAATGAAAGATTTCGATTGGTGCAGGCGATGTGAACAGGAAAGGCCATACAACAGTAATTTTAACAATTCAATTACTTGAATAAAAAAATTTGAATTGTTTGATGACTATTTTGTAACTTTTTGAAGCTAAGTGATCAAAATGTAAATTTTCTGATGGTTTAATGACATGGGTGTAGTTTTACCCTTTAACAGAAAACAATGTAGATAACAGTAGCAGCAGATATACATTATGTATATTGTCAAATGACATTTCATTTATCCAATAATGGATATAAATGGAGATCCAGTGATCCGAAGGGAACATAAACCCTACTGAATGCATGGCCGTAGGAACCAATCCTGGGTTTAGAAAACTCTTCTAATTCAGTCTAGGACTATATATATTAATATGATCTTCGAGACAGTTGGAACACTTCTGGGTTTGTGTAGGATAGCTTTGACTTCTTAAGACCCACGTTTAAAAGTGATCCATGGATGCCTGCACCAATAAATGCTTCTCTTTCCACACAAGGGATCAAATTTCAGAACATTGTACCTCAGTCAAATGACCCATTGCTGCTTAAGAGCCATGAAAGTTATTGACATGCAAGTAAAAAAAAAAAAGAAAGAAAAGAAAGAACAGATTAAATGAAATGAATTTAGCTGCATTTAGCAAGATTCTTATTTTACTTTTGAGCTAATTGCATTTAAGTGAACCCTAAAATGAAGCCTACAAAAGATAAAACAGTCATCAAATATGGTGAAACATTGTAGTCGCACTTTGATATCCTAGTGGTACTAGTTATAAGATACCAATAAAGTAGAAAACAAGCTGAAGTCAGCATTCAGTACTGATCAGGGCATAGGGATAGGGTTTAGGGTTAAAACAGGGTTTCATTTCATAGACTGATCTGAATTATCCAAAACAAGGAAAGAGGGGATTTATATGAATGAGAGAGAGAGTTAGACCATACCCTATTTCTTAACGGTCAGTAAGCATTTTCTGAAACAGAAACCACAGGGAGAGCTTTAAAAAAGATATGGAACTGAGTCACTGTCAAAAATTAATACTACATATAGTAATTATAGGTTTGTTTTCCTAGCTCTTTTTTGGTTTTTTTATGATTTGCAGGATATAAACAGCTAATTGCAAATGGGTGGTCTAAGCAATGACTTAGGGGGGCAGGTTTTGGAAACCAAAAAATAGGCTTATATTAGCCTACTTACTACTAATTATTTGTACAGTGTTTGTGAGAAGTTAAGCAACTGTTCATATGGGGCTGAGTTTGTCTGTTTGAGACTTTCTTTCATTGATTGGGGGATGAGACACAGTTTTACTAGCATAGATGAATTGTCTGTAGGCTGTAGCTTAGGAGTTGTTTTTTGTATAGTTACTTATTTGCTACAGTGTTTAAATCACTGAGCAAAGAGGAACAAGTGATTGTACCTATCCACGTGTGTAGACCCCTTTTCGCGCTGTTCCAAACAAACAAAGCAGGCCCAACGGTTCATGGTCCTGTTAGACAACCGTACAATAAAGGGTTGTGTATTGCGTGTCCATTGCTTGCATGTATAATTTTCAGACCTGGTATACTGACATTGACAAGGGATATACAGTTTGTATGTTTAGAGTCCTTAGTGAAAAAGAAAAAACAAAGGTGGGGAAATGCAATGTTTTAATAACATGCTACATTCAACTTCCTAACTATAAATTAAAGGACCCTTTTGCTTGTTTCATGGACGACATCTACATCCTCTTGCAATCTCACTCCCAAAGCTTCTCTCCTTCCTTCATTTTCATGGATGCATTTAGAGGCATTACGGCTTGAGCTTCGAGACACTTTTTCGAGGTTTAAATTAATCCTTCTACTTTGGTTATGTGCTTCCCCCTCACCTTAATCCAATGGAAAATATGGCATTAGCTCAGTGAGGACATTGTTCTAGATTTAGTGGTATCCCTGAGAAATGAGACAACAAAATAGTGCCTTGATTACCATTGGGTCCCTTAAGGCTGGAAGGCTTACATTAATATATACTGTAAGTGTTGTACTAGAGGGACTATTTAGACCTCATTGAACATTGATTCCCATTCCCAACATTCATATTTCTTTTCTGAAGTAAATCCATATTTCAATCTTTGGTAAAAAAGAAAGTAAAAGATGTGATTAAATGTATGAATATTTGTTTCTTTACGATTGACAGTTCCCTCAGTGGAGGCAACAATAATTTCAGTACTTCTGTTCTGTTTTACCCCCATGGCCATGGCTGCACTATACGAAGATTCTCCTGACACAAGAAAAGAAAGAGCACAGTCACAGAAGGGATGCTCATAAATGCCCATGGAGAAAGATGACAAGTTTTCATGGATGCCAAGATATATGTTTTAATAGACAGAAAATATTCAGTACAGGAACTAGAAAGAGAAATTCATGTTACAAAAGAAACAACAAAAACCCACTGGGAGAGAAGAACACGACAAAGGCTAATGTACTAGGGATTTATGTAGCTAGTTCGAGCTCTCCCGCCACTAAGTACCAGTGTATCATCGTGCACTACTAATTGCTTTATAAATGCAGATAACTAAACATTCATCTAGCTAATGGAAAATTGGAGCAACATTTATATGCATAAAAGCTATGGCCAAATAAAGAAAATATAAAGTCATATACTTTGCTCCCACTAAAACGAGACCAAAGCCCTGCAACAGTCTATCAATGATGTACAGTCAATAACAGTTTCTATGTGTGCACGCACCGGTGGTGGGTGTGGAATTGAGGGAAGGGATGATAGAAAGTAAAGATGAAAAGAAAAAGCATTGCTAACTAAAAAGAGGAAGTTATCTTCAAAGAATGTCTGTCAGCTTTAAATCAACTAAACTCTTTCCTTGGTGTATGCATACCCTTTTATCCTTCTTACCCACGCACATCAACGGAGCAAAAGCATCCCCCTAGGTTTTTCATGAAACAAATCATTGTGGATCTCGCTCTTCTTGAAATTTGAATTTGTGTTATTACATTTATAAGAAAACTCCTACTATTTTTATTACATTAATTATGGCAATCTAACTCCAAATTCATTGTAGTAGGATTCTAGTATTTCCGGCCCGTTAAAATCTTTAAATTGACAAATTAGACCAGAAGACAACTTACCATAAATAGCCTCAGAATATGTTTGAATGAGGTCTCCAAATCAATTAAAGTCAAGTCCCCTGTTAAAACCCTTGAAATACCAACTTCAATGTAAACCAAACTGTTCTTCAAGTAGAAAGCATTGTATTGCATGAGCCAAAATTTTTTAGTAGTGCTAATTGCATGTCCCAAATGTAACACAATTGCAACTCGCTTTGCAATCGGGTTGTGCAACTTGCAATATTTGTTGACATCTTTTTGATAAAAAATATTGGACCTTTTTCATACATATCTTAGAGGAATATTTTTGGTAGTAATTTATTCGGTCGGACTATGTTAAATTTAATTCTAGTAAGGACTCATTTAAAGACTTTTAATATGATTGAGTTTCCTTAATTTTGGAGATCCTTCTTATAAAAGAAGTTTACTCCTAGAAGAACTACATTATTTTGGTTCCATATTGAAGACCTACTTGAGCTAATTTCAAGGTGTTTAAAGTTCATTTTGATTGAAGTTTTGCCAAACTCATATATGCTTATTTAAGAGGATGCTTGTTATTGTGATTAAAAAAGTGAGATAGAGAGCATTTATTTTGTTCATTGTGAGAAACTTATTTTAGTGTAAAAATCATTTTAAAAGCCTATCCTTTTAGTTAAATTTGTAATATCTTTCAAGGGAAAGTCTTAATGTCAAAAGTGACCTAGTTGATGTCACTACACCAAAACAGGCTAAAGCGCCGCTAAAAGTATTTGCGGCGTTTTTTAAAGCGCCGCAAAAAGTGCCGCTGTTGTCAACGCCGCAAACGTTTGCGGCGTTTATAGAAAAAAACGCCGCTATAGATCAGGGTCTTTAGCGGCGCTTTCTCCACAAACGCCGCTATAGAGCAGGGTCTTTAGCGGCGTTTTTTCTACAAACGCCGCTATAGATCAGGGTCTTTAACGTCGCTTTTTTTACAAACGCTGCTATAGATCAGGGTCTTTAGCGGCGCTTTTTTACAAATGCCGCTATAGATCAGGGTCTTTAGCAGCGCTTCTTTTACAAACACCGCTATAGATCAAGACCTTTAGCGGCGCTTTTTTTAAAAACGCCGTTATAGATCAGGACCTTTAGTGGCACTTTTTCCACAAACGCCACTATATCTCAGGACCTTTAGTGGCACTTTTTCCACAAACGCCACTATATCTCAGGACCTTTAGCGGCGTTTTTTTATAAACGCCAATAATTTTAGCAGATTTGTAGTATAAAATTTTCCATATTTCAGCCCTCCTGTAGCATAAAAACTAACCAAAAGTGATAAATCTCAATAATATTTAAAATTAAGCGAATGATATTTAATATAAATATCAATAAATGATATATAATTTATATTATTCTTACAATAATGTTAAAAGGTAAAATGGTAACAATATTTATACGATAGTCTAAGATGGCGGATGTTGCGACTACTGAAACATCTTCATCATATTCTGAAGCTGTTGTTGGAGTTCGTCGTACTTTCTCATCTGCTCTGCTTCCCTCGCTGCTGCATCAGATTTAAGTTGTGCCTGGAGTTCTTCATATTTTCTTTGAACCTTAACTTCTTTCGCTGCTGCCTCTGCTTCCCTCGCTACAGCCTCTGCTTTAAGTTGTAGTTGGAGTTGTTCATATTTTCTTTGGACCTCAACTGTGGTCGCTTGCATCTGAGCCATCTGGTCTCTTAACCTCTAAACCTCAAGTTGAGACTGACTCCCGGAAGGCATGTATTGGTGCGAGCTAGATCCAAAATATTGGGTTGGGTTAACAAAAGATCCTTGAAACCGAACCCGTCCATACCTTTCAGGACCCAAAACTTCAGTAATAATCCTGTTATCAATGTCGTCAATATGAACAGAACTATCACTCGAAGCAATCGTTTCGTACTCCGCCTTTTTATCCTTTATTTTCTCCTAATAAATAAATCAAATAGTTAGGAAGGTAATACATATTATAAAAACAAATGCAACATAACTTAACAATATCTGCATTACAAACAATGAATTAAACCATTAGAAAATAAACACTATAAATATTTATGCTATAGTCTTTTCATTAAGTAAACATACCAAAATTTCTGCAGCTTCAGGAGTCATAGGAGATCCATCTTTCTTCCTATGTGTAATGTCAAAAAGCTAAAGGCGTCCAACTTTTTAACCGGACGATAGTTCCTACAATATAGTAGTAAAAATATTATTTAATGGAAAGTAATAAATATTTGACACTATTAATATATTCAAACTACATCGGCCTCAGCTACACAAGCAAAACTTTTCGACCCAGCAGTGTTAATGAATTTATGTTTTCCCTGCTGCTTTTTCCAACTCGTTCACAATCCTACATTATGAAATTATTATTACGTATATAGTAGATACTATAAACCGAAACAATTATAAGAGTTTGGAAGTACGTAATACCCCTCCTTTCTTTGAATTCCAAAATCTAACCGCATCTTCCCATTGGTACCTAAGCATTCCCGGCGGGACATTTTGCAATTTCTCTTCGAGGGTTGCTTTTGTCTTAAAATAATCTTTTTTCAAGTACTTTTATGGTCTCTCCATCTTTTTCCCAATGCCTTCTTTACATAAGTATCTGAGACCTCTAAAGCAAATTTCGCCTACAAAAAACACAAGTTAAGAAAGTAAATATAAATGAAACTTAAACCCCAAGTATTATAAATGACGTTAACGTTTTGTTACCTTAATATTATCGAGAGCTTGATTTTTGTTACTATCAGGCATTTTATGCCATGACTCGTAGTTGATAGGCAACATATTTGCATTTCGTGCTAAGATGCCCAAATAGCCTGCTAAAAGTCGAGCTTCTGATCCAATAGGCTGACCAAAACTATTTCTACATACTTTGACACGTTCGACTGGATCTAACTTGTATAAATCTTTAAGTAGTGTACGTCCGCGACCTCTACGCGTTCCACCACTTTCAGCTGAAAAATGGTATATTATAGTATAAGAATTTGAAAAAGATATCAAAAATAAGTCAACAAGCATGTAAATTAAATGTAAAATTACTTTGAACTTCTGTAGGATCGTCAGGTGTAATCGGAACATTCGAAGATCTAATAGCATCATGTGGTTCACTACTTGTTTCTTCCGAGTTTGGAGTATTTTGAACAATGCTTAGAGCTCGCACTTTTTTTCTAGGCATTTTCTCTGCGACACACATAAAATACTTGAAAATTTAGTAACTAATTACAACAATAACATCACATATAAAATAGTTGAAATAATAAGGGTAAGATTTGAATTATGATATTACATATAATTAAAAAATCGTAAACTCTTACTACATTATAATTCGTAAATATCTTCATCTGTGTCCTGGCGAACCCATTGAAATTGTGTACTAGTACTAGGGATATTTTCATTTAAGTTTTGTTCTGGAAAGGGCAAAGTTTCTGATCCGTCGTCGATGTCATATCTATTTCCATTGCCCATGTCAAACAAGTCTCTAGGGATGTTATGGAGTACAATGTAGCAACCCTCATCAGTTGGATCTTTTGAGTAAAAAACTTGTTTGACTTGAGAAGAAAATACATACAGCTCATCTACCAATTGTTGAGAAAAAAATACATACTGAGTAATTATAAATGTTATGATAAGTTATTATTATTTTTTCGGGAAAGCTTAAATTGTTTATAACCCCGAACAAACCCATCAACAATTAGATGCTCGTATACAACTTCACGATAATGCCAATTTATGTTGACACACTTCTTACACGGGCAAAGAATCATGTTCTCTTGGCTTGCATATTGAAATGCAAAATTTAGAAAATTTTGTACTCCATTTCAATAACCGTCGCTTGCCTTTGACAAATTCATCCAAGACCGGTCCATATCTTAATTCTTGAAGTCTGACTAACACACATAAATTGCACGGGTAAGTTGTTCAATTATAACTATAAATGAGTTATGTAAGTTATGATATGATATATATTTATGTATTAGGTACGTTATGTATAATATTTAAGTTGTGTATTATGTATTATATACGTTATGTATAATATTATTTAAGTTGTGTATAATGTAAGTTATGTAAGAAATGTATTATGTAAGTTGTGTATAATGTTAGTTATCAAAGTTATGTATTATGTAAGTTATTTAAGTTACGTAAGTTGTGTATAATGTTAGTTATGTACTATGTAAGTTATGTGTATTATGTATTATGTATGTTATGTATAATCTTAATTAAGTTGTGTATTATGTATTATGTATGTTATGTATAATATTAATTAAGTTGTGTATTATCTATTATATGCGTTATGTATAATATTATTTAAGTTGTGTATAATGTAAGTTATGTAAGAAATGTAGTATGTAAGTTGTGTATAATGTTAGTTATCAAAGTTATGTATTATGTACGTTATTTAAGTTACATAAGTTGTGTATAATATTAGTTATGTACTCTGTAAGTTATGTGTATTATGTATTATGTATGTTATGTATAATCTTAATTAAGTTGTGTATTATGTATTATGTATGCGTTATGTATAATATTAATTAAGTTGTGTATTATGTATTATATACGTTATGTATAATATTATTTAAGTTGTGTATAATGTAAGTTATGTAAGAAATGTATTGTGTAAGTTGTGTATAATGCTAGTTATCAAAGTTATGTATTATGTATGTTATTTAAGTTACGTAAGTTGTGTATAATGTTAGTTATGTACTATGTAAGTTATGTGTATTATGTATTATGTATGTTATGTATAATCTTAATTAAGTTGTGAATTATGTATTATGTACGTTATGTATAATATTAATTAAGTTGTGTATTATGTATTATGTAAGTTATGTAAGAAATGTTAGTTATATATCCATACCATATATGGGGTGATATATTAAAAATAGGTTTTAATATTTAAAGAATAACATTTACAATTATTTTAAAATTATAAAATTTATTGACAATAAAATTGAAATATAGGTTATATATCCATACCATATATAAAAATTTTAAATATATATATAAATTTTAAGTAATGTAATACATTTAAGTAATGTAAGTTATAAATTTTAGTAAGTAATATATTTAAGTAATGTAATATATTTTAGTAAGTAATGTAATATATACTTAAACTTTAGTAAGTCATGTATTTAAGTAATATATTTAAGTAAATTTTAGTAAGTAATGTATTTAAGTTATGTAATATATTTGGTAAGTAATGTAAGTAATGTAATATATAGCGGAAAATATGTATTTAAGTAATGTACGTTATAAATTTTAAAATATATATATTAATAATTCATTGACATTCATTGATTATTAAACATTAACATTCAATCAATTAATCACATCTAACGTCGATAATTACACCTATGGTCTTGGAGATTTTAAAACATTAATTACTAAGCAATCAGAAAAATATAAAGGACCAAAACATGAAGTAAAACATTCTGTTAAATCGGGTAGCCCATTTTTACAATGTATATACAATATCGAAATCTCATGTCTAAGAAACAAACAGCAGAGAAATAGCAAACTCATCGAACAAAGCAGAACATACATGTAGGAACTCGGTGTGAAAGGAACTTTTTGTTCTCCATGTGTTCTATATCAATGTTTGAATATGTGTCGGGAATCCAGATATAGCTGTCAGACGGATACTTTAGGAACAATCAGAGAATGAAAAAATCGTGTAACATAGTTTAACATTGTTTAACAACTACAGAGCTAATTACAAAGTGTTGGAAAATCGATTACATTCTAAGAAAATTACTTTCAACAATTTTTACTGCAACATTCTGAAAAATTTAAAAATATATAACGAATGAAGAGCAGCTTACCTAAATACGAGCAGTAACAAATGCACAAAAATTTCCAAGCCATTCAAATGTTGATAAAAATAAAATCAGCAAACTTACCTAAATACGAGCAGTAACAAATGGTTAATCCACAATTTTCAGTTCTCCTTTCTTTAACAGTTGGGCAAATGCAGTGTTACTCCTGGGGAACAAAACGTGAACATAAGAACACTATAAATATTTTTGGGGGCCCTTCAACAATTAGAAGAACAAACTAGAAAACAAACACAGAAGATCAGAACTTCTTCCCAAACCCTAGACATGCAAAAATTCCCAAATTCCCCAAATTCCCAAACAAACTGGTACAAGCTTGGTGATTGAACTTGGACCCTAAACCCCAAATTCCCAAATTACACTGAACCAAAACCCTAAATCAAGATACAGTGTTTTGAACGAAAAAAGCTTACCTTTTAACCACAAATTCTACAGCTTTGATAGTATCCTCTCAAGATTGACTCGTACGTTAGGCTTCGTTTCTGATGATTTCTGAGTTCTCCTCTCCCTTTTTTCCTTTTTTTTTTCTATTTCGTTTTACCCTTTCGTTTCTCCTCATGCTACATTTCGTTTGTCTTACTTTCTTTGAGATATAGAAAATTATAAGTTAAAACACGATGTAAAGCGACGTCGTTTCGCCAAAAGTTTAAGAAACATTTGCGGCGTTTTTTGCAAAAACGCCACTAAAAATTAAAGTTCAAACCGAAACGACGCCGTTTAATTAAGCTTTAATGCACAGTTCTGGCATTTTCTGTAAAAACACCAGTAAAATTTAATTTGCTTAAGCAAAACGGGGTCGTTTAGACAATATTTTAAGTCATTTTGCGGTGTTTCGTGCAAAAACGCCACTATAAATTAAGAGAAACGGCGCCATTGGATTAATTTAGAGAAAATTCTAAGTTAAAAAACTAGTACAGAAATGACGTCATTGAGACAAAATTTTAAGACAATTTTGCGGCAAATCCTGGACAAACACCGCTATTGCTTGTACATTCGCGGCGTTTTCTAAAAAGCACCACTAAAATTTAAAGTTCTAATCCGAAACGGAGCCATTTTATTAAGCTTTAATGCACATTTCTGGTGTTTTCTGCTAAAACGCCAGTAAAAATTAATTTGCTTAAGCTAAACGAAGCCGTTTAGGCAATATTTTATGTTACTTTTTGCGGCGTTTTGTGTAAAAACGCCACAAGAAATTAAAAGAAACGGCGCCGTTGAATTAATATAGAGAAAATGCTAAGTATAAAAGCGTGTACAGAGACGGCGTCGTTTACCAAAAATTTTAAGACACTTTTGCGACGTTTATTGAACAAACGCCGCTATAGCTTGTATATTTGCAGTGTTTCTAAAGAAGCGCCACAAAGAATTAAGGTTCTAATCCGAAACGGCACTGTTTTGTTAAGATTTAATGCACATTTCTGGCGTTTTCCTTTAAAACGCCACTAAAAATTAATTTGCTTAAGTTAGACGTCGATGTTTAGCCAATATTTCAAGTCACTTTTGCGGCGTTTCCTGAACAAACGCCACTAAAAATTACCATAAACGGCACCGTTTAATTAATATAGAGAAAATGCTAAGTTAAAAATCGTGGACAGAAACGACGTCGTTTAGCCAAAATTTTAAGTCACTTTTACGGCGTTTCTTGTACAAACGCCGTAATTGCTTCAGCATTAGCTGCGTTTTTAATAAAAATGCCACTAACTGTTAAAGTTCTAATCGGAAACTGCACCGTTTTATTAAGCTTCAATGCACAGTTCTGGCGTTTTTTTTAAAACGCCACTAAAAATTATTTTACTTAAACCAAACGGTGACGTTTTAAATAATTAACTCTAAACTTTTTAAGTAATATTTATAAGAATTATATAAAACTATAAATTTTAGGTTTTCTTGTCTTTTTTTATTGTATTTTTGTTTCATTTCTTATAATTTTGTCCTATATATATATATCCAAAATAATTAATTATACCTATATATATATATCCATCCATATATATATCAATACTTTTTTAACTTATTTATTAATTCTATTTAAACTAATATTAATTAAATATATCAATTGGTTTAGATTAAATTTTTAAAATATATTTTAAAAAAACTAATTACTCTAAACCCAAAACCCTGATCTGACCCCAAAATCCCTAAACCCTAAATTCCTAACTCTCAACTTCTAACCCTTAACTCCTAAACCTTAAATCCCAAACCCTAAATCCATACAAGTGTCCACCAAGCATTGTTATTCCATTAACATATGTAAGTGTCCACCAAGCTCTGATTTTTATTCTATTTATTGATTTTTTTCTATTTCTTTAAGAATTATTGTTTTATCGTGGTTTAATGTGGTGTTTTATTAATTATTTCAGATTTGGTTGGTAAATAATTTTTATTTATGTTCAAAAATATAAGAACATATTTAAAATATAAATTAAAAAAACTAATTGAGATCTAAACCCTAAGTCCCTAACTATTAACTTTTAACCCCTAACCCTTAACCCTAACCCCTAAACTTTAAATCCCAAACCCTAAATCCATACAAGTGTCCACCAAGCTTTGTTATTCCATTTACATATTTAAGATCTAAACCCAATACCCTAACCCGACCCGCCTAAATCTCTAGCTAAACCATAAATCCCTACCTCCTAACCCCTAACGTCTAACCGAGCCCCTGACCCCTAAACATTAAATCTGATCAGCTCTTAAACCATAATCCCTAAATCCATATATATACACTCTTGATCAATTATAATAACCTTAAAATAGTAACCCGACCCTAATTCTGACCTAGCTAAAATCTTAAATTAATAATCATATATATTATACCCTAAACCTAAAACCCTAAATTAACTATAGTGAGAATTAATTAATTCAATATTTTA
The DNA here is from genome assembly GCF_025698545.1 of Gossypium raimondii. Taxonomy (NCBI): domain Eukaryota; kingdom Viridiplantae; phylum Streptophyta; class Magnoliopsida; order Malvales; family Malvaceae; genus Gossypium; species Gossypium raimondii. Next base: position 12,895,806 of record NC_068577.1, read on the forward strand.
AATTTAAATTAATACTATCTCTTTTATGATTATATAAGAAATTTTTTATGATTATAAATTAAAGAACAATCAGTAATCATGTACCTAAAAAACTTTAAAATTATTTTTAAAAATAGCATTTCAATTTTTCCATGTGTTTTTATTTCAAATTCTTTCTACGTGTTATTTTTTTCAGAAGATTTTAAATATTCAATTAGAAATAAGTTTAATTTTATTTAATAAATATAAATAATAAACAAACTAAGATAAAATGATTTTTGCGGTGCTTATCCATAAACGCTGCTAAAACCACGAGCATTAGCGGCGCAAAACTAAAAACGCCGCTAAAACCCCGAACATTAGCGGCGATATTCTGAAAACACCACTAAAGCCCCCAAAAGGTCAACAAACTACGTCGTTGGGTTTGGTTTTTTTGCGGCGTTTTCCTCAAAAACGCCGCTAATGTTTTCTTTAGTGGCGCCCCCAAAAGGTCAACAAACGACGTCATTGGGTTTGGTTTTTTTGCGGTGTTTTCCCCAAAAATGCCACTAATGTTTTCTTTAGTGGCGCCCCCAAAAGCAAACGACGTCGTTGGGTTTGGTTTTTTTACGGTGTTTTCTCCAAAAACGCCGCTAGTGTTTTCTTTTGTGGCGTTTTTTTATAAAACGCCGCTAATGCACAATCTTTAGCGGTGATTTTATTAAAACGCCGTTAATGATCCATTTTTACCGGCGTTTTTGCTTCAAACGCTGCTAAGGGTGCCGCTAAAAGCCTGTTTTGGTGTAGTGTGTATAGGAGTGAGATAACAACTTGGTGAGTGAACTGAACTTAAATCACAATTTGATACCATATTGATTGTGGATTACGTTCTTGGTAAGGCCTCACTGAGGTAGGAAGTTCTTCCAAACTTCATAACCAACTTTTGTGCCCATCTCTGATTTTTACTCATCTAGGTGTTAAAGTTAGTTACAATTGAATGTGCAACTGATAGACAAATTCAACCATTTTTTTAATTGGTATCAAAGCTAGACACTTGACGAACTAAGTGAAAATCCTATCATTGAATTGTTTAATAGATAGAATGAACACCAATATCAAAACTCCCTATGCTAGATGGCTTTAATTATGCCTACTAGATGGTAAGCACAAGGGCATTTATTAAGTCCATAAATGTGAGAGAGTGATGTTCTATACTGACTACTTAAGAGCCTATTACCATTTATGTAAATGGTGTGAAGACTCCTAAACAAAAACTATTTGGACTATTGAAAATGCTAAGTTGGCTAAAGCTAACTCGAAGGCATTTAATGCAATTTTTAGTGAAATGGACCCTTAAGAGTTCAAACGTATCTTCAAGTGTACTATTGCAAAAAAAGGGGGGTTATTCTTGAGATTGTCTATGAAGGCACAACTATTGTGAGTTGTCCAAACTTCAAATGATGACAACAAAGTTTGAACTCTAAGAATGTTGGGGGATGTATCTCTGTATGAGTTTCATGCAAATTTGTCTGACATTAAAAGTCATGTATTTGCTTTCAGTAAAGAGTACTCCAATGCAAAAGAAAGTTAGAAAAGTTTTTAATATCTTTGCTAACGATTTGCGATCTAGGTGACTGTTATAGAAAAGGCCAAGGACAGTAAGACAATAAGGATAAATGAACTCATTGGATTGTGGCAAACCTTCAAGATAAATCTTAAAGAGTCCAAAGGCAGCAGATGGATTGATTTCAAGTTGTTGAAATTGTTTAGAATCTAAATCTAAAAATTAAACAAACAAATTATTAAAAATAATGAAAATAAAATAGATTTGAAAAGAAAGATACCAAAACAAGAGGAGATAGATTTTAGCCTATATTTGAAGGATTTTGGAAGGAGAAAAGTCAAAGTTTATTCTCCAAAAAGATGAGGTCAAATGGAACATCTCTAAAACCCTTTGATCGAAAATAATATGAGATAGATTTTAGTGAAATAAGATATAAATAAAGTAAATGATAAGGGATGTTACGAATAATGAAATAAGAAGTATGTTGTGAAATATTAATTTGAGCTAGGGACTAAATCATAAAAATATGAAAATTTATGTGGTTTAAGTGTAAATATTTAACATGTGAGGGTTAAAGAATAAATATAAAAAGTTGAAGGGCCAATAGTGTAAATATCTTAAGGGTTGAAAGGTCTAGAAAATAAGGAAAATGGGTTAATAAGGACCAAATTGAATAAGTGGAAGAAATACAAGGGACTAAATCGTAATTTACCAAATTAAGTGATGATTTAAGGATGAAATTTTGAAAGATCATAGAGGTAAAGGGTAAAATAATCAATTGGCAAGAGAGATAATTCTAGAATGTAATCATTATGTTGGTGATATTTTATGATTTTTTAATTAATAAAATATTATATTAATATAATTTAATTATAAAAATATTGATATAAAATGGAGGAAATATGAGTTTTCTTCATCTTTCTGACGAGAGGAAGAATGGAGGAAGAGAAAAATTTTGATTTTTTTTACAAATTAGTCCCTTACCAAGAAACCTCACTATTTCACCCAAAATTCTTGGAAACTTCCATAGACATTGAAGAGGAAATATGAAGCAAAGATCCTAGAGAGTATATTAATCAATTTAGCAGCAATAAATTGGTAGATGAAAGTGAAGAAAATTAGAAGAAAAGAGAAGGATAGTGAGGAAGATAAGAAATAAATGGAACTGAGGAAAAAAGGAAAAAACTCTTGACAAAAAATGTAAGTTTTCATACAAACCATACTTTTATTCAATAAATTAAATTAAATATGTTGTGAATAAAATGTATGAAATGTGTATTTTAATCTAAATTCTTGAAATAGAAAGTATGTAATGAAGCATGACATGTAGAAACTTGAAATACTTTCAAGTAAGAGATAATATGATGTGTGTTGTAAAAAGCATAATGATTAAAAAAATGAGTATGTTATCTACACATAAATATGAGTGATTAAATTGAATATAAATAAAGTTATAATGACTATGTATGATTAAATGAAAGTAATGTACAAAACCATTGAAAAAAAAGAGAGAAATTTACTAAAAACAGTTTTGGACAACAATTGTGTCTCTAATTTGAAATTTTGCCAAAAATAATAGGAAACGAGTTAGAGGTAGACCTATCCATGGGCCAAGCCACCCGACCCGGCCCGAAGGTCCGCTCGAAAAGTGGGAGGGTTTGTTTAAAAATATAGGCCCAAAAAATGGGATTGGGCACAACTGTTTAGAAAATGGATCAGGCCTAGTGTAAGGCTCTTTTGGCTCGGGCCTAACCCGGCTTGGCCCGAATATGCAAAAAAAAACACTAATGTTTATTTTTTTACTACTTTCTTGTTTTTTTTTTATTGTTTTGTTGTTATTTCTTTTTTTTCACTATTTTGCTACCATTTACTATTATGTTGCTACTATTTTTTTGTTATTGTTTGGATATTGTATAACTCCTATTTTATTGTTAATTTTTTTTACTATTTTAGAGGCATTTGCTTGTTAAGTTGTACCTATCATAGTGTTATTTAAGTATACATATTGTTATTTAATTTATTTTTAATTTGTTGGGAAACATTTATTTTAATGTTTTTAGTATTTTTGATGTATCATATTTTTTTAAAATAAATTTATATAAAAAATATAAAAAAATTTAATACATGCGGGCCAGACCCGAATTTTAGTATTTTTGTTCGGGCTAGGCTTGGAAAAAATTTCAAGCCTATTTTTCGAGCTAGACCCGGGCCTAACAAATGAGCCTAAAAATTTGGTTAGGCCTGGCTCGGCCCATGGACACCTTTAGTTAGAGGGTGAAAAAAAATGAAATTAAATCTTATTGAATCTAGTTTTGTATGGAAGAACGCTGTAAGTAATGGAATTGTATATTTTGAGATATATTAGTTTTTGTGGGACAAGGTCAGAATAGTTTGAGTTCCCTGCTCGATTTTGTAAAATCATAAAAAAATTGTAAAAATTATTAGGGATGAAATTTATATGTTTAAATTCTTAATTAGTCTATTTTCAATATAATCAAATAGAAGCATCATTTGAACCCCTACTAAGAGATAATTAAATTTTAATAAAGAAATGTTAAAGTGTCAAACAACGAACATGAGAAAATTTAAAGAATTTCTTGTCTTGATTTAATAAAGTAGAAATACTTAAACTTTTATGGTAAAAATATATTTGAGTATAGTTTCAAAAATATCAAGAGGATCTTAATTTAGAATTTTGTAGCTCAAGATATAAACAATTTAGTGACTATAACTTAAGTTAACAACTTTGATATAAACACATATGTAAATAGTGGAAAAGTTGAAGGGTCAATAGTATAAATATCTTAAGGGTGGAAGGGTTTAGAAAATAAGGAAAATGGATTAATAAGGACCAAATTGAATAAGTGGAAGAAATACAAGGGACTAAATCATAATTTTACCAAATTAAGTGATGATTTAAGGATGAAATTTTGATGCGTTGTGAACCAACTAAAAATTTGACTACGGTAAATAGACCTATCAATTAATAGTATAGATATGGTGAGCAGAGATATTCGTTCCCACGAAGACTAAAAGTACTAGTGTCACGAGGCTAGACCTTTCGTCTCGCAAACCGTGTGGCCTTAGGCGATCCGTTTGCTCCAAACTCGCCTAAGTCAGCCTTAACTCAAATGAGGATTCCTTAAGAACTCCTCCAAGGCACCAATTGAAGAGCGAAGCGATTTATGCCAAAAAAGCTAAGCCAAAGAACAACGAAGCCACGAAAAGAATGCACACAAGGTGTTTGAGTAAATGCTCTCAGAACTCTATTACTCTTAAGAATTCAGAATACAATGGAATGAGTACAAATGAGGGGGAGGCTCTCTATTTATAGTTGAGCTCCCCCAAAACCGACGGTCAAGATATATTTACATCGAAGGACGATATTAACCATATCCCTTAATTTTAGGGATTTATAATATATCAAATCTAATCTAATCTTTACAAGATATGATTCTCTCTATCTTCTAAGATTAGTTACCATATTAGCCTAAGTTGTCATGTCTTCATCATTGGGCCAACTAGGCTTCAATCTGATAGGCTTCTCCAATATTTCTCTGAATCGGGCCAGCTCTTGTGGGCTAAATGTTCCCCATCTTATCTATAGACCTCCATGGGGCGCATCTTGTGCCATGGTCACGGGCTTTGCACTTTGTCCCGTGACATTCTCCCCCACCCATTCTCGCAACGCCCTCGTTGCGACTTCCGAATGGCACTGACTTGATTCAACTTTGAACCCTCTCGTTGCCTTGGCTTCTTCCCGACTTGTCTTCCAATCAGGTTGTCCCTTCCTGTGGAACCTTTGCCTTGGCTTCCGTCGCATCTTTACTTGAACCGTTGCACTCGTTGGTACATCTCGTTGGCAAGAAGTCTCCGCACTAACTTGCCCAAATTTTGACTTGCTTCCTTTTGAATCATCTCGATTCTCACACCTTGGCTTCGTATTGCCCACAGTCCCTTGGCCTCCTTGCTCATGAACTTTGAAAGGGCCCCTACGACATTGCCAAGCCAACAAGTTAGAATTCAAAACACTATCAACGTGTTCGCAATGTACCTTACTCGCAGCATTTACTCATCCCGACTGTTTTTGCATCGCTCCCTTTTCCTGAATGCCCGGTGCACAACCCACCTTTCCCAAAGGTGTCGGCTTTACAGTCGAATCTGCAGGCTTCATATCGAACTCTTGCGCCACTAACACTTTCGAAGGAGCTTTCGTAACTTTCCGTTCTATCGAGTCAATGTTCCCCCCATACGAAACATCCTCGACTAGTTGGATTGACGACAACACCTTTGCCCCCACCTTCATATCTCGATGCATCGGCATAACAATTTTTGTTAACGGACCAGTGCAAATATGAATTTGATCGGCGCATGGATACAGAACTATTTTAATCCTGTCAAGGAAGTTTAAGCCAAGTACATAATCGTAATCATCTAATTCGATTACCTCAAAGTCTTCCTTGCCCTTCCATTCACCGATTTGTAGTTCCACATTCTGAACTACTCCCAAAGTTGGGGCCTCCTCAGAATTTATTGTCTTGATCTTCCTATTCGATTTCCTAATCGACAGACCAAGCTTCTTTGCAGCCTTCTCCGATATGAACAAGTCTGATGCTCCCGTATCAATAAGAGCACTCCGCTTCTGACCCGCAATGTTGATGTCTACAAACATCAACCCTTCTTTTCCATTCCTTTCCTTAGGAATGAGCACCATCGAATTGACCCTCGATGGCTTTCCCTCAATAGGCTTCGCCTCTTCTGGCTCATCATTTCTCTTGATAGCCGAAATTGAAGATACCTTTGGGCAGTCCCTCATCATGTGCGGTCCCTTGCAAAAGTAGCATCGTAACTTTCCCCTCTTTTCTTTCGGGCTATTAGGTCTCCACTTCCCATTTCGTGGTTTCTTATCATCACCATCGCTACTGTTACCATTGCCATCATAGCTTTGTCCCTCTTCATCCTCCTCACGGTACCCACCATTGCCCCTCCTGTTGGGCTTGGAAGATCCAAACCTGTCCCTTCTCGGAGCAAGTTCCACTATAGACTCCGCTTCCATCATGGCATTGGTGAGTTCTTTAACTCCTCGACGTTGCAATTCTTGCCTCACCCATGGTTTCAGCCCATCCGTAAAGGAGAAAAATGCTTCTTTCTCGCTCAAATCAGATATCTGAAGCATGAGTTCACTGAACTCTCGCACATACTCCCTAACCGTGCCTCGTTGCGTTAGCCGTTGTAACTTTGCTCGAGCTTCATCCTCGGCATACTCGGGGTAAAACTGTACTTTAAATTTATCTTGGAACTCCTTTCAAGTCCCAATCTCAGTACCACCACGTCTCACATCAGTGGACCTACGTCTCCACCATAACAAAGCAACGTCAGTGAAATACATAGCAGCAGTGTTTACCTTTGTAACATCATCCTCGATGTTCATCGCACGGAAATATTGCTCCATGCCCAAAGAAAGTTGTCCACCTCACTTGCAGACCTTGCCCCTTTGAACGTCTTCGGCTTGGGCACATCCATCGCTTGTGGCTTCGGCTTTGAAGCCAACATTCCATTCCCTATGGCAGCCTTGAAAATCTTGAGCTCCCCCTTAAGCTCGTTGATTTCCTCCTTCAAAGCTGTCACCATAGCCTCGAGAGCATCGTTCTTTTCAAATGACTTATTCTCGAGGAACCGATAGTATCCCACACAAATTCCCTGAGCTGTCCTTGCAATGTTAGCAACCCATCATTGTGTCTATCATCGACATCGTCGATCCTCTCCTTGACGTCCCCCATGGACTCCTCGAGAGTGACGACTCACTCCTCCAAAGCTAAAATTAAGTCCCTTGATCGACTCGCTTTTCTGGCCCTTCCTCGGGTCTCCATTGGCTCATTCTAACCAACGACTTCTTTCGACATCCCAACAGTACCTTTGAACCAACAAATCCGATATTACTTGGTTCAAACCTTGCTCTGATACCACTTGTCACGGGGCTAGACCTTTCATCTCACAATCCGTGCGGCCTTAGGCGATCTGTTTGCTCCAAACTCACCTAAGTCAGCCTTAACTCAAATGAGGATTCCTTAAGAACTCCTCCAAGGCACCAATTGAAGAGCGGAAGCGATTTATGCCAAAAGAAGCTAAGCCACAGAACAACAGAAGCCACAGAAAAGAATGCACACAAGGTGTTTGAGTAAATGCTCTCAGAACTCTATTACTCTTAAGAATTCAGAATACAATGGAATGAGTACAACTGAGGGAGAGGCTCTTTATTTATAGTTGAGCTCCCCTAAAACCGACGGTCAAGATATATTTACATCGACGGACGAGATTAACCATATCCCTTAATTTTAGGGATTTATGCCATATCAAATCTAATCTAATCTTTACAAGATATGATTCCCTCTATCTTCTAAGATTAGTTACCATATTAGCCTAAGTTGCCATGTCTTCATCATTGGGCCAACTAGGCTTCAATCTGATAGGCTTCTCCAATATTTCTCTGAATCGGGCCAGCTCTTGTGGGCTAAATGTTCCCCATCTTATCGATAGACCTCCATGGGGCGCATCTTGTGCCATGGTCACGGGCTTTGCACTTTGGCCCGTGACACTAGTAATTACTATTTTTCTATTATTTAACCGAATAATTTGAGTGATCGATTTAAAAACTAAAATTAATTAAATTATTTAATTAATGAACTCAACAAATTAAGAACAATTCAGGAAATAAACAATTAACAACCAAGAAGCAAACAATACCCATAAAAGAATTCACCTAGATTTCATTTGTCTCTATCAATCTAAATTACGCAATTTCTTTACTTAGTATCTTGATCCATAGAAATCCCTAATTTATACTAATATCTTTTTTGAGAGTAAGAGCAACTGACTCTAGGTTGATTAACCGAAATTTCTTTCTAATCAAAATCCCTATTATCGCATTAACTTGATTTATAGATTCCCCTATTATGTTTGACTCTAATTCTGTAGATTTATGTTGTCCTATTTCTAGGATTGCATGTAACTCCACTCAATTACGCAAGATCTACTCTTAAACATGGATCAATAGTCTAGAAACATCAAACCAAGAATTAAACATACATAATTGAGAACAAGATCTAAGTGTTTATTGCGTAAAGTAAAAATCAAATGACAGAATCCACCATAGGGTTCATCTCTCATAGATATTTAGAAAATTAGTTCATTCTTAAAAATAAAAATATCTCAGAGACAATATATCCAAAAGAAATAAATAAACTCATTATAATCTACTGAGAAATCAACTGGGAGTCTTCAATCTTGACGGAAATTTGCTTCAGAATCGGCTTCAATGGTGTTTTTCGAGTTGTTTTCTTGAATATTTTATGACAACCTACTCATATCTTCTTATTTTTGTCATATATACGTCTTAAAATGCTTGAAAAACCTAAAAATTGCATTTTTTTTCGCTGTTCAGAGTGCAAATTTGCGCAATAAACAAAACCTATCACATGGTCATTTGGAAGGGGTCAGCCCGTGTGGCTCTTATAACTTGCTCCAATTTTTTGATTTTCGCTCATTTTTCGCTTCTTTTGCTCCCAATGTTCTCCTAAGTATAAAAACATGAATTTAAATGATTATGAGTATAAAATTAATCTTCAACATCCAATAATCACCCAAAAATGCATTAAGAATGAGATTAAAACATGTTACTTTTAGCACTTATCAAAAATTGAAAGATAATAAAAGATAAAATGGTTAAATAGCAAGAGAGATAATTCTAGAATGTAATAATTGTATTGGTGATATTTTATGATTTTTTTAATTAATAAAATATTATATTAATATAATTTAATTGGTTATTTATTAATAATTTAATTATAAAAATATTGATATGTTTTCTTCATTTTTCCAACATGAGGAAGAATGTTGGAAGGGAGAAATTTTGATATCTTTACAATTTAATCCCTTCCTAAGAAATCTCACTATTTCACCCAAAATTCTTGGGAATTTCCATGGAAACCGAAGAGGAAATATGAAGCAAGAGAGTATATTCATCAATTTAGAAGCAAGAAATTGGTAGATGAAAGTGAAAAAAATTAGAAGAAAAGAGAAGGATAGTGAGGAAGATGAGAAATAAATGGAAGTGAGAAAAAAGGGAAGAAACTCTTGATAAAAATGTAAGTTTTCATACAAACCATACTTTTATTTAATAAATTGAATTAAATATGTTGTGAATAAAATGTATGAAATTTTATTTTAATCTAAATTCTTGAAATAGAAAGTATGTAATGAAGCATGACATGTAGAAACTTGAAATACTAAGCTTTCAAGTAAGAGATAATATGATGTGTGTTGTAAAAAGTATTACGATTAAAAAATGAGTATGTTATCTACACATAAATATGAGTGATTAAATTTAATATAAATAAAAGGCATAATGACTATGTATGATTAAATGAAAGTAATGTAAAGAACCATGGAAAAAAGTAGAGAAATTTACTAAAATAGTTTTTGATAGCAACAGTGGCTCTAATTTGAAAATTCACCAAAAATAATAGGAAACAATTTAGAGGGTGAATAAAATATGAAATTTTATCTTATTGAGTCTAGTTTCATATAGAATAAACGTTTTAATTAATGGAATTTTATATTTTAGATATATTAGTTTTTGTGGGACAAGGTCGAATGGATTCGGTTCTACTATTACGATTTTGGAAAATTATAAAAAATTGTAAAAAATTATTAGAGTATTAAATTTATATTTTTAAATTATTAATTAGTATATTTTCAATAGAATCAAATGGAAACATCATCTGAACCCCGTACTAAGAGATGATTAATTTTTAATAAAGAAAGGTCGAAGCTATCTAGCATCAGAACATGGGCAAATTTGAAGAATTTACTGTACTGATTGGCTAAAGTAGAAATACTAAAATTTTATGGTAAAAATATAATTAAGTATAGTTTCAAAAAATCAAATAGATCTTAATTTATAATTTTGTAGCTCAAGATATAAACAATTTAGAGACTATAACACAAGTGAACAACTTTGATATGAACATATAAGTAAATAGTGGAAGTATAGTTATTGTTACATATAAGCATGTCATACTAAAAGCTAAGGATTATAATATATATACATAAAAGATGAGGAATGGAGAGAAGGAGGAAAAAAAATAGTAGATGAATTTGAAATGTTACAAAATGGTTATAAGTGATGGGATGATTAATACATGCAGGAATGTTTAAACGAATTGATAAAATAATAAGTGAATAATTGTTAATTGATGTGATTTTGGAGTGATACGGAATGAACGGAGGAAGCGAAAGAAGGATCGAATTCAAGTTGTTTGACTCGAAAAGGAAAGATTTGGATCTGATCTGAAAAAGAAGAAATAAACAAATTGAGTTATAAAGAAGTCGAAAACAATAAAAGAAGAAATTTAAGAGAAAATAAAAAATAAAATAATAATATAAAAATAAATAAATAGACGAAATTTAAAGTGAAGGATGGATTGAAAAAAACGATGGTTATGATGGATAGAAGGGCAAAGTCTAATTGAACCCTTTGAGATATAAATCCCAACAAACTCAATTAATGACTCTAATCAACCTTCCAAGAAATAATCCTTGGCAAATTGAAGGGTGAAGAATGAATTCCCACGACTTCTTGAAGAAAGTCAAGAAGAAAACTACTTCTAAAAACCACAAGAATAAATCTTGCACAAGAAACAAACTCTCAGAGTTGAAAACTTTATTAATGAAAATAATTATCTGCTTAATGAACAATGAAGAAGCATTTATATAAGCTAGCTAAGTACATCCAAATAAAACTTTAAAGTATACTAAAACTCTAATTAATCTAAACAAGAAGTAGTTAAAAAAAAACTTTCTTGTTAACATAAAACTCCTGAATAACTTAAAATACTTAGCACTTATAAAGAATTCATAATAAAAAAATAAAAAAAATAAAAAGATATAATAAATACAATATTGGGCTCATGTATAATAAAAATTAAGCCTAGGACCCGAACCCAATATGAAACGCCTAAACTTGTGGGATTGATTAAGGTCCTTGTAATGAAACATCTAAGCTTGTGAGATTGATTAGGGTCATTGTAATGAAACGCCTAAGCTTGTTAACATTCTCCACATGAGCTTGTCATCATAAATTGAGAGTTTAGGCCCACAAATAAAAGTAATCTCTTCTAATTTATCTTTGCTCGAAAATCCATCATCTTGAAGCTTCAACTCTTTTTCTCGAATTTTTTTTGTGATAAAGTCTTGAACGAATAAGTTGAGGTTTAACTTTAGCTGCTTGGATTTGGATCTCGTGATTGGGCCTTGAGGGAAACTAATCCCATCTCTATTATGACCTTTGAATTGGGCTAATCTGCTCGTATCATGGAGTCTTAGCTAAAAGTTTATGAAGAATTAAATTAATTGGCACAATTTAGAAATAAATATGAAATATACATTGTAATACCTAAATTTTGGCCCGGTCCTTAATAAATAAAAATAAATAAAAAATCCAAGTTTGTTTTTTTACAAAGCCGAATCCAAAACAAATAATTGGCCTAGAATACATGGCTCAAATGGAAATAAAGCAGAGGCCCAAATATAGTGGCCTAAAAATAGTGGCAGAAACCCTAAGGTTTCTGGGATGAGCCTCGCGCCGCAACCAAGATCTTTACATTCGCGCCGCAGCCCCGACCTTCACCTGCACAACAAGCAACAAACAACAAATATGGAAAGCGAATCAAAGATTCGCAAATCAAATAAGAACAGATTTTGTTTCTTCTTTATAGGATTTTCATTCGGCTATAAAGAGCCATCAAATACACTGTAATTGAGGGGGGAAATCGATAAGAAAACGATTATTTTTCACAGGGAATACAATACAGAAGAAAATCAATCCAAGGTTTACATTTACAGTTTTCTTTTATCTTGCTTTATTTTAATCTATTGTTATTTTTTTATATTCGAATAAAAAATAAACTAAATAAAAGGAAAGAAACAACCTTTCTTTCGGAAGCGACGTCGAGACGATTGAGGGAGCCACCCCCGAGGATCGGTGGCCAGAAACCGAAAGGTTTCGCGATCTCCTCGCGCTTTCTGTTGTGTTTTTTTGGAGATTTTGAACCCGGATTCGGGCTTAGAGGGGTTGAAAAGGCCAAACTAGGGATTTCCCCTTTTTCGGGCACCGCAGACGGTGGTGACGGCACCGAAGATCGGCGGCCGGCGTGGTGGCCGACGATCGGCCGATGACCAGGCCCTCGCAAGAGAACAGAGGGGCTGAGATTTTTTGAAAGGATTTTGTTTTTTTTTTTAAATGGTTTAAAATGAGTTTTTTTTTGGAAGAATGAGGGTTTTTACAGGGTACCAAAACGATACCGTTTTGGAGAGCCCTCAGACGCCCAAAACGGCGTCGTTTTGAGGAGACCGACCTGGCTCCAACCTGACCCAGCCTAGGATCAGCGTGTTTTTTAGCGGAGGGGCTAAAAGCGCCCCTCCGCCTTTTAATATATTTCCAATTAAGTTTTTTTTATTTTTTAGATTTACCCTTTTATTTATTTTAATTTCAATTTGGTCCAATTTGCAACGGCGCCGTTTTAGAGAAGAAGGGATAATTTCCTTTCCAGCCCCTCTGTATTCTTGGTGCGTTCGATTTGGTCCTCCAGACTTCAATTATTTGCGGATTTGCCATAAATTCTCGTCTGTAGTTCAATTTAGTCCTTTTTTTATTTTCTTTATTTTTTTAATTAATTGATAACGTAAATTTTTTTATATAATTATTTTTTTATCTATATATGTGTATATATATTTTGTTTTTTTATGAATATTTTTCTATATATGAATATTTTTTATATTTATACTTATATATTTATGTTATTAAAATGATTAAATATCTACTTATTTTTTATTTTATTATTATTATATATATATAAGTATAATTATGTATTTTCTCCTTTATTTTCATAAATACATTATAGATTTTGCTATATGTAAATTTTATAATTCTAGATTTTATGTGTAAATCCACTTGCTTGTTTTTTAAAAAAAAAGTTTCAATGTATATATTATGTACCTTTTATTCTTTATTTTTATTATTTAGTTCTTTCATTTGTTTATTAATTTGTGTTTTCATTTATATTATTTTTGCTCATTTATTTGATATTTTGCATGTCATTGCTTATTTTTTTATGTATATTAGTTTCATTTATGCATTTGTATACATTATTTCTATGCCATTGTTATATTTATTATTGTTGTATTTATTATTGTGGCATATATATATATATATACATTATAACATTACATCATCTTTTTACTTGATTTTAAAAATAGAACTTTTCAAAATAGGGATAATACTCGTATTTAGGATTTTTCAAGAAAATTGAGCCCTAACGTATTTGGTTCCGATTTTCTTCGTTAAATCTAACAATCGAGAATTGCTCTTTGATCAAAAGAAAAACTTGTTGTTGGGAATTTAATATGTTGTGTCCTAACGCATTGGATGTGACGTATTGATTTCTCGAGACAAAGATTTTTTAAAAAAAATAAAGAAAATATTTCAATGTTTGGGATTTTAAGAAATCGCGCCCTAACGTATTGGGCTGCGATTTTTCATAAATTTTAAACAACTAAATATTTTATTAAATTTTATTACACGAGTTTTTTTTGGACCAACTCATCTTGAAAAGAATAAAATATTGTGCCCTAACGTAATGGGTGTGATATTTTCTTTTTCCAAAATGAGAAAGTCTTAATAAATAATTTAATTTAAATAAAGATCATATTTATTAACTCTCGACATTAAGACACTAATTAATCAACTTGGTACCAAATTTTGGGCGTTACGGGGGTGCTAATCCTTCCTTGTACGTAACTGACTCCCGAACCTGTTTTTTTTCTAAAACTCGTAGACCAAAGCTATTTTTTAGGTGATCCAATCACATCTCAATAAAAGATTGGTGGCGACTCCCAATTTTCATCGACAACTAATTTTTGTTTTTATCCAAAAATAAAAATGGTTTCGACAGCTTGGCGACTCCACTGGGGACATTTTTAAAAAAATAAGAGAGTCGAGCGACAAAGTTGATTAATTTTTGTCTTATGGTCGAGAAAGTATTTTTTTAAAAAAATTCATGATATCTTTTTGCATTCATGTATTTAAGTGTTGTTTGCATTACACATTACATGAGACGAATGATTTTACCCTTTTAAGTAGGAGCAAGAAACTAGTCCTTCGTGAGGTTTTCACCTCCGTGTAGGGTAGTGGACCGCTTCCGGGATACATCCATACCTATGTCTTCGTGAGATTTTCATCTTCATGCAGTCATAGGGAAATGTATTCCCCTGAACTAAACTTGATCTATATGAGCCTATAATGGGTGAAAATCAAGGAATCTGCTGGTTCGGGTACCTTTACCCTAGCAGCCGAACTTCATAAAATGAACCTTAGGAATCCACCCTAGGTAGAACTATACTGAACCTTAGTAGATATTCTATTAGGTGTTTTACTATTTCTTGATTATATTTTATGTTGTTATATGACACTGACTTTTTGTGTTTTCTTTTGATTGCATGACATGGCATTTCATTTCATCATAAAAGGCGTCGGTTCATATTCAGTTGCTAGATAGAAAGCTTATCATGGAAAAAGGGTTACTTGATAAAGTGGAGGATAATGCGGCTGTCCGAACTTGGTCTGAAACAACACAGCAAGAAAAGGGTGATAGTTTGGCTAACGGGCATGTATCAGAATTATGGGACTTTACGCACATCAGTCTAACTTAAAACAATTTGCAAGAATTGAAGGAAATCTGGGGTCAGTGGAGTGATGAGGTTAGACAGCTATTTTATAATAATTATGGGGATCTACCTTATTTGCTTGATGTAAAGGTAGACAAGCATTTGTTTCAAGCCCTCGCCCAGTTCTGGAATCCTGCTTACAGCTACTTTACATTTGGGAAGGTCAATTTGGTGCCTACGATAGAGGAATATATGATTTTACTCCGATGTTCAAAGTTTCAAGTGGACAGGGTCTACTCGAGAGCGGTAAATATGCCAACCTTTTCAAAGAAGCTGATGAGTATAACAGGAATGAGTGAGCAGTGGGTTGTTGCACGGATTAAGTAAAAGGGGGATAGTAAATGCATTCCTTGGAGAAGTTTGAAAGATGCAATTCTAACACACTCAAACGTGAAAAAGAGGTTAGATGTCTTTGCTTTAAGCATATATGGTTTGGTTGTCTTCCCCAAAGCCTTGGGGTATGTGGATGAAGCAGTCACTGATTTATTCGACCGGTTTGATAAGAAGGTTCCGCCGATTCTGGCAATTTTGGCAGAAACCTTTAGGTCATTGAGTGCATGCCGAAAAACGGGTGAGGGTAGATTTATTGGATGTGCACAGCTTCTACTCACATGATTTCACAATCACTTTTGGAAGGTGGATAAAGTTTCGTATCGGGTTTTCACTGAAAATTATTCACCACTAAAGAAGATAGTAGCTACTTCCAGGAGAGATGACATTTCGAAAAAGAAATGGATGGTAATTCTTCAGAATCTTCAGGAGGAGGATATTGAGTGGAGAGCCCCTTGGTTGTTACCAGATGAGATCTTGTATAGGTGTGGTAATTTCGATTGGGTTCCACTACTTGGAGTTTGGGGAGCTATTGGATATGCCCCATTATTGGTACTAAGGCAATATAGGTCAAGGCAATTTATACCTGCGACCTAAGGGATAGCTGATTGTGAATTTTCGTACAGAGATGATGGATATAGAAAGAAAATTCAAGAGATGTCTAATGCGTGGAAACAGACTCGCAGAATGAAGGGGTTAGCTGTGGGTCCGATGACAACTCCTGAGTATAATGAATGGTGGGGTAGGAGAATCAACGACAATATACCCAAAGTAAGTCAGGAAAATCGCCAGTCAATAGAAGAGCATTTGCGAGTCATCCCTTCTGAGTTTGAAATTATAAGATAAGATTTTGAGAGAAGAAATGCGGATTTAGAAAAGAAGATAGAGCAAATGGAGGAGGAAAAGATGAACTTGAGATTGGACATAGACGTTTAGAAGCTTGAAACTGAGAAATTAAATAAGGAGAAAAACAAGGCTGAGGAGGAGCTGGGTAGTCTAAAGACGGATTATAAAAAGTTGCGTCTGTCAATGAGAACTACCAGGTTGGGAAAAACTTCAGAACAGTGGCGAGCAGAAATTCGAGAAGAAAAGGACAAAGCCAATAGATGGGAACAGAAATTCCAAGAGATGTAGAGGCGAAACGAGGCTTTAGAAAAGAGTTTTTTAGAAAGCCAAAAGGAAAAGGGCGAGTTAAAGGATAGGGTGATCGTGTTGGAAGGATGTCGTCGTCAGCATCGAATCCGAAACCTCACGAAAGAGTTGAAAGCAAGCTTGAGAAAGATTGAAGAAATGAAGAAAAGAATCAAAGAGCTAGAAACGGTGCTGTAAAATTGTGAGATCTAGATCAAGTACTTGAAAGCAAATGAAAGTCGTAATAATGAGCAGCTCCACTACTTTCAGAGTCAAGTTAGGAGCAGAGATCATCTTATAGAGGAAGTTGTGGTCTAGATTCGAGAAGTAGCTAATCATATACAGTCTTTGGCAGTACAGGCTGACATGCTGAGTGTGAAGTATGAATTAGAATCGGATCCAGGGTAAGAATTAGCTTTGTTACTTAGAAAGATTAGAGTTCTGGGTACTAGGGCAAAGTCTTATTTATAGTTTACTTTATATAAAGGAATTTAATTTCTAGTAAAGTTTTCTTAAATGGAATTGAATCAAAATTGACGCCTTTTTGCATTCATTTCATGCATTGCATTGCTTCATATGCATTAAAAATACATCAAAAGATTCTAATTAATTTAAATCACTCCTCAGTTAATCTGGAAACCAATCAACCTACCAAACACCGCTACGGTACTCGTTCGAAAACTAAAGACATGGATCAAAGGCTAGAACAGTTCTAGAAGGAAATGCAAGATCAACTTCAGCAACAAATGAATGAGTAGCTTGAGAAGATTCAACAAAAAATTATGGATAAAATGAAGGAATCTCAGGGGAGTATGATGGCTAAGTTGACTCAATTGTTGACTGGAGGAGTTGATAAAGGGAAGGGATCTGTGCTCAATATTGAAGAAGGAGACAGCAAGGGACCTGTTTATCCCTCAAGTCTTACCCCTCAGCAAGTGGAGGTATATCCGCGCAAATCCTCCATCACCATCAAGCCTCAGCAGTCTGAAGACGGTGCTGTAACACCAATGAACTTTCAAGCTAGATCAGGCTCTAACCCCGGAGACAACCTTGTTAATCCCGCTATCCCAGACTTTGACAAAACAATTGAGAAAATGAAGGATGACTTGTCAAAACAGCTCGAAGAAAAGTATAAATGGTTGGAGGAAAAACTTAGAGCGAGGGAAAGTACTGAGAGCTACCATGGAATTGACACAAGAGAATTGAGCTTGGTTCCGGTTTTAGTACTCCCCCACAAATTCAAAATGCCAGAGTTTGAGAAGTACAACGGAACTAGTAGCCTCGAAGCCCATATTACTATGTTCTGTAGACGGATGACTGGGTATGTTAATAACGACCAGTTGCTGATACATTGCTTCCAGGATAGCCTCACAGTGTATTCATAAAACAGTATAATCAATTAAGCCGTACCCAAATTAATTCATGGAGAGATCTAGCACAGGTATTCATAAAACAGTATAATCACATAACTGACATAGTACCTGATAGAATCACGCTACAGAACATGGAAAAGAAGCCTAGTGAAAGTTTTAGGCAATATGCACAGAGATGGAGGGAGGTTGCTGTCCAAGTTCAGCCATCTCTTCTAGAAAGAGAAATGACAATGCTTTTCGTTAACACATTGAAGGACCCATTCATTACACATATGTTAGGAAGTGCTTCTAAAAGCTTTTTCGACATAATTATGAATGGTGAGATGATAGAAAATGCTATCAGAAGCGGGAAAATAGATGCTGGAAAAAGTAGCAGAAGGTCGGCCTCGAAGAAGAAAGAGAATGAGATCAACAACACAAGTTCATATTCAAAAACGATTACGGTGAATCAACCGGGAAAAATGGCTGTTAACCAGCAAGGATCATCAAAACAGGGATCTGACACAAGACAAAATACGGAGAAACTTTAATTTACACCAATTCCAATGTCGTATAGGGAGCTATATCAGAATCTATTCAATGCACACGTGGTTTCCCCTTACCACTTGAAACCTCTGCAGCCTCCATACCCCAAGTGGTACGATGCAAACGCACAATGCGATTATCACGTGGGAATCGTGGGGCATTCTATAGAACATTGTACGATGTTCAAGAAGCTGGTAGAAAGACTCATAAGCATGTGCGTTGTTAAATTGGATGATTCGCCCAGTACAGAGAATCCGTTACCTAATCATAATGAAAATAGAGTGAATATGATAGGAGGGAACATGGGTAGAAAAATCAAGGAAAATATTGCAGAAATGAAGATTTCTTTGAGATGGATCTGGAAGAAGATGGTAGAAAGAGGGTTGTTTGTTTTGGATTCAGAGAAAAGCTTTGAAAGGGTGGGAAATTACTGTGAGTTCCATCATGAGGAAGGACATGAAATTCAAGAATGCACAGAATTCAGAGTCTTGGTTCAAGGCCTGATGGATAACAAGAAAAATAGAGTTTTATGAAGAAGTTAAAGAGGAGGAGAGTATCTGTGCATCCGAATCCACGAAGGTTCCAAGAGTAGCGCAGCCTATGGTCATCATCTCGCGACCAAAGAATGATGAAGCGAGAACGCCAGTAATACCGAGGATCATAATAAAGAAACCTGCAGCCTTTTCTTACCAAGATAGTAGGAAGGTTCCGTAGAACTACGAATGCAATACAACTGTCCCTGGAAAGGAAACTACAAAGGACCAGGATGTGAGTGTCAATCCAGAACCTGTGAAAAAGGCCCTAATAGTGGAACAAAAAGGAAAAATAGTCGAGCCTGTGCTATCTATCAATAAGCCGGTGAAGGAGGAAGAAGCTGTGGAATTCTTCAAATTTTTGAAGCATAGTGAGTATAATGTCGTCGAGCAGTTGCATAAACAACCGGCTCGCATATTTGTACTAGTCTTACTCTTGAACTCAGAAGTACAACGAAATGCGTTGATGAAGATGCTAAACGAGACCTATGTGGCCAACGATATTTCTGTCGAAAAGTTAGATCGGTTGGTCAATAATATCAGTGCTGATAATTTCATATTCTTCAATGATGATGAAATACCTCCTGGGGGCATGAGATCTACTAAGGCTTTGCATATCACTGCACGATGGAAGGGGCATATTTTGCTAGGAGTGTTGATTGACAATGGATCAACTTTGAATGTGTTGCCATTATTCACACTTAGCAGGCTTCCCATAGACAGTTTGCAAATGAAAACATGCCAAAATATAGTGAAAGCGTTTGACGGTACAGAAAGAAAGGTCATGGGAAGAATTGAGATACCCCTATTGATTGGCCCAACAGTTTATGAGGTAGATTTTATTGTGATGGATATCAAACCTTCCTACAATTGTTTATTAGAAAGACCATGGATACATTACGCGGGGGCAGTACAGTCATCATTACATCAGAAGTTGAAGTTAGTGTCTGAAGGTCGGCTAGTGATAATAAATGTCGAAGAGGATATAATAGCAGTTGTATCCAATGAAATGCCGTACGTGGAGACTAATGATGAGTCAGTAGAATGCTCATTTCAATATTTGGAGTTTGTAAATACGGCATTTGTTCCTGAATGGAGCAAAATTTTGGTGCCTAAATTATCCAAAACTACAGAGATGGGTTTGCAGTTGTTGGTAGGAAAAAGAGCCTTACCTGGAAGAGGGCTGGGGAGATATCTTCAAGGGAGGACTGAGGTTCCAGTGCTGAAAGAAAAGCAAGATCACTTTGGCTTAGGATACAAGCCAGACGGAGGCAGAGAAAGAAGGAGTTAGAAAAAAGACAGGAAAGAAGAAGGGCGCGTCTAAGTGGGGAGGAAACCAAATGGGAGCCAATGATAATTCCACACATATCCAAAACTTTTGTATCTGGAGGAGTTATTCATGCTGAGAGAAAGATACCGGTTGAGGAAAGCATTGAAGAGACGTTGGGCAATATGTACATCAATGCCATTCATGAGCATGCGAATGAAGAGAGGAGCTGGTTAGACATTTGTCCTTATGAACCTGGGAGTGTTCTAAGTAATTGGACTGCGGAAGAAATACCTGAAGTCTTTAGAACTGTCTCAGAGTAATATTCAGAACAAACTTGTTGTTTTAGCCTAGAAATAACAAGAACTCTTTTGTGAAATAGGCTTATGTTTAAATATCATTATTTTAATAAAATACATATTTGTAATTGTTTCGAGCAAATATTCTTTCATTGTTTCCATACAAGTAAATATATTCTTTCATAATCACATTGCACAAGTAATTGTACATAAATTCATACATTCTTTTGTAATCATATTAGGTCCCTGTATATCAACGACGTGAATGACGCCGCTACAAACTCAGAGTGTCATTTTGAACGAAACATGTGTTTAGAGGGATCGCACGACTTTGAAGGTGATGAAGATTGTGGTTTATCTCTGGACTTGTTGGGGATGGTAGAACAAGAAGAAAAACAAATCCTGCCTCATAAAGAATCAGTAGAAATTGTGAGCTTGGAAGAAGGAAAAGAGGTGAAAATTGGAACTGATATTTCCGCAAAAACAAGACGAGACCTCATTAAATTACTCCAAAAATTCAAAGATGTCTTCGCATGGTCATACCAGGATCTGCCCAGATTGAGTACTGACATTGTAGTACATCGCTTACCTATAAGGGAGGATTGCAAGCCAGTTCTATAGAAGCTCAGAAGAATGAGGCTTGATATTGTGCTTAAAATAAAAGTGGAGGTCAAGAAGCAATTTGATGCTGGGTTTTTACAGGAGGTCAAATATTCTGAATGGGTAGCCAACATCGTTCCAGTCCCTAAAAAAGATGGAAAAGTACGAATGTGCGTGGATTATAGAGATTTGAACAAAGCAAGCCCAAAAGACAATTTCCCATTGCCACATATTGATACTCTGGTGGATAATACGGCGGGATATTCGCTGTTTTCTTTCATGGATGGGTTCTCAGGATATAATCAGATAAAGGTAGATCTGAAAGATATGTGAAAGACTACATTCATTACCTTGTGGGGAACATTTTGCTATAAAGTGATGCCATTTGGATTATAGAATGCGGGAGCAACATATCAGAGAGCCATGGTAGCCTTGTTTCATGACATGATGCACAAAGAAATTGAGGTGTATGTTGATGATATGATCGCCAAATCCAGAACAGAGGAGAAGCATGTACAGGTCCTAAGAAAATTGTTCTTAAGACTAAGGAAGTTTAGCTCAAGCTCAATCCGACAAAATGCACTTTTGGAACCAGGTCAGGAAAGTTATTGGGCTTCATAGTCAGTGAAAGAGGAATCAAGATTGACCTAGACAAAGTTAAGGCAATACGAGATTTACCACCACCACGTACTCAGAAAGAAATTCGAGATTTCTTAGGAAGACTGAATTTTATTACGTGGTTCATTTCACAGTTGACCGAGAAATGTGACCCCATATTTCGTCTTTTGAAGAAACATAATCCAAGGGTTTGGAATGAAGAATGCCAGGGAGCTTTTGAGACGATAAAGTAATACTTTTCCAATACTCCAGTGCTGTCACCACCTAGCCCAGATAGACCATTGATTTTGTATTTAATAGTGTTCGACAACTCCATGGGATGCGTGCTGGGTCAACATGATGCGACTAGAAAGATGGAAAAGGTGATATACTATCTCAGTAAGAAATTTACTGATTATGAAATGAGATATTCGCCTATCGAAAAATTATATTGTACTTTGATTTGGACGACAAGGAGGTTGAGGCAATACTTACTCTATCATACGACTTGGCTAATTTCAAAATTAGACTCTTTAAAGTATATGATAGAGTCAACGGCGTTGACTGGAAGAATGGCTAGATGGCAAATCTTGCTCTCCGAGTTTGATGTGGTATATGTAAGTCAGAAGGCCATCAAAGGGAGTGCGATAGCAGATTTCTTAGCTAGCAGAGCTTTAGAAGATTATGAGCCTCTGGACTTTGATTTCCCGAATGAAGATTTGATGTATGTGGCAAATGCTGAAAAGAATCCCCGAGAAAATCATTCTTGGAGATTAAACTTTGACGGAGCATCGAATGCGTTAGGCAATGAGATTGGGGCAGTCTTGGTATCTCTAAATGGAGATTATCATCCTTTCACCAGTAAATTGGACTTTGATTGCACTAATAACATGGCTGAGTACGAAGCTTACATCATTGGTATTCGGGCAGCCATAGAGCAAAAAATTAAAACACTAGAAGTATACGGAGACTCAGCATTGGTAATATACCAACTAAGAGGGGAATGAGAGACAAGAGACCCTAAGTTGATCCATTATCGGAGATTGGTTCTGGAATTGATCGAAGAATTTGACAACATTACATTCTGTTATCTCCCACGGGAAGAAAATCAGATGGCTGATGCTCTGGCCATTTTAGCCTCCATGATTAAAGTGAATTGATTAGAGGACATGAAGCCCATTCAAATTAGTATTTATGAGATCCCGGCCCACTGCTACAGTATTGAAGAAGTGGAGAATGATGATCGTCCCTGGTACCAAGATATATTGTTATATGTGAAGAATTGCGAATATTCTGATCAGGCAACGGAGAATGATAAGAGGACATTGAGGAGGTTAGCTATTGACTATGTCCTAGATGGAGAGATTCTATTAAAAAGGGAAAAGATCGAGTACTGTTGAGATCCATGGATGCTGTGGAGGCTAAGGAAATCTTAGAAGAAGTCCATGAGGATATTTGTGGAACACATGCCAATGGATTCACCATGGCTAGACAGATCATGAGATTCGGATATTACTGGTCCTCCATGGAAGGAGATTGCATCAACTATGCCAAGAAGTGCCACAAATGCCAAATTTATGGGAATAAAATGCATGCGCCTCTTTCACCTCTTCGTGTTATGACGTCTCCATGGCCTTTCTCCATGTGGGGTATGGACGTTATTGGACCAATATCACCAAAGGCTTCTAGTGGATATCGTTTCATTTTTATGGTTATTGTCTACTTCACTAAGTGGGTAGAAACAAACTCATATGCTAATGTTACGAAGTCAACAGATCATATGTCGATATGGAATGCCTGAAAGAATCATATCTGACAATGCGCTGAATTTGAATAACAGCACGATAGCGGAAGTGTGCAGTCAGTTCAACATTAGACACAATCATTCATCACCGTATCACCCAAAAATGAATGGTGCAGTAGAGGTGGCCAACAAAAATATCAAGAAAATTGTGGCCAAAATGGCTGAAACTTACAAAGATTGGCATGAGAAGTTACCATTCGCTCTTCTTGCTTACCGAACATCTATCAGGACTTCTACTGGGGCAACACATTTTTCTTTGGTTTATGGAATGGAGGCAGTTTTACCCATTGAAGTTGAAATTCCTTCTTTCCGGGTATTGGCTGAGCTAAATTTGGATGAGGCTGAATGGATCCAATCTCGGTATGATCAGTTAAATCTGATAGAAGGAAAAAGACTAAAAGTTATTCGTCACGGTCAAATGCACCAGAAACGAATGATGAGAGCATATAACAAAAAGGTTCGTCCTAGAGAATTTCATGAAGGGGACTTGGTGCTAAAGAAAATCCTCCCTTTACAAAAGCATTTCAAAGGAAAATGGATGCCAAACTGGGAAGGATCTTATGTTGTAAAAAAGGCTTTTTCTGGAGGTGCTTTGATTTTGAGTGAAATGGATGGTAAAAACTTACTGAATCCTGTAAATTCAGATTCAGTCAAGAAATATTTCACTTGAAGGAAAATGAGGAGTCAAAGTGAAAACCCGCAAAGGGCGCTTTGATTCCAAAAAAAGAAAAAGATAAGGAGAGGCCAAGGTGAAAACCCGGAAAGGGCACCTTAAGACCAAAGGGGACTTGAGTTGAAAACCTGAAAAGGGCAGCTCATATATTGATCAGATTAGGGCATATGGTGATCTTGCTATACCTAACAGGAAAATGATATGCGACATCTTAAGGGCATCGACAAAGTACTGTAGATCTTCTAAACACATGTTAAATTCAAAATGGTCCTTAAGACTGTTCTTTCAGATGTTGTTGTCTAAATACTGAATGAGATGACAAGAAGTCTTGATTGGTGACAAGACTTCAATCACTAAGGAGAAGGAAGAAATTCCCTCTGGAAAGAAAGCTCTTCATCTGTGCATGAGCATTTGGTATGACACCTTGGGAATGGTGTAAAAGAGTTTCATGATATACATCCTTGAATTACGATAGGAGAGGATTGAAAAGAGCCAAATTTCCCTACCCTCGATTCACGGTGGAAGGAGGATGGTACAAATTCTGCGTCCTAGTGGATTGAGCTTTGAAGTTCACAATGGGGGGCAATTTGATTAAGCGTTTCTTTGAAGATATTAGCCAAGCAAAAGGCGTCAGTGATAAAACCTTAATAAACTTTGAGAAATGATAACTTGAGTGATAATTCTCGAAAAATGACATCCTGCATTCATTAAAATGTCAGTCATACATGTCTAGTTAGGAGCATGGAATTCATCTTGATCATAACATCCTAATCATTAGGCATAATTAAGTTCATAGAATGAATTTTTACAGGTCTTGTTCCCTAAAGAACAGATCGGTGGCCAGTAATCCTATCTCCCTGAGGTTGCAGTGGAGCGGATTAAAACCTTAGATCTTATCTCTCTGAAGTTGCAGAGAGCAGGTCGCATCTAGTCTTATCTCCCTAAAGTTGCAGTGGAGCAGACTAAGTAAGCAAGTCTTATCCTCCTGAAATTGCAGTGAGGCAGACTGAAGATGGCAAATCTTATCTCCCTGAAGTTGCGGTGGAGCAGATTAAAGCCGATAATCCTATCCCCCTGAGGTTGCAGTGGAGCGGATTAAAACCTTAGATCTTATCTCTGAAGTTACAGAGAACAGAACACATCTAGTCTTATCTCCCTGAAGTTGCAGTGGAGCAGACTAAGTAAGCAAGTCTTATCCTCCTGAAGTTACAGTGAGGCAGGCTAAATATGGCAAATCTGATCTCCCTGAAGTTGCAGTGGAGCAGACTAAGTAAGCAAGTCTTATCCTCCTGAAATTGCAGTGAGGCAGACTGAAGATGGCAAATCTTATCTCCCTGAAGTTGCGGTAGAGCAGATTAAAGCCGATAATCCTATCTCCCTGAGGTTGCAGTGGAGCGGATTAAAACCTTAGATCTTATCTCTGAAGTTGCAGAGAACAGATCACATCTAGTCTTATCTCCCTGAAGTTGCAGTGGAGCAGACTAAGTAAGCAAGTCTTATCCTCCTGAAGTTGCAGTGAGGCAGGCTAAATATGGCAAATCTGATCTCCTTGAAGTTGCAGTGGAGCAGATTAGAACCGATAATCCTATCCCACTGAGGTTGCAGTGGAGTGGATTAAAACCTTAGATCTTATCTCTCTGAAGTTGTAGAGAGCAGATCGCATCCAGTCTTATCTCCCTGAAGTTGCAGTGGAGCAGACTAAATAAGCAAGTCTTATCCTCCTGAAGTTGCAGTGAGGCAGACTAAAGATGGCAAATCTTATCTCCCTGAAATTACAGTGGAGCAGATTAATGCTGATAATCCTATCTCCCTGAGGTTGCAGTGGAGCGTATTAAAATCACAGTCTTATCTCTCTGAAGTTGCAGAGAGCAGATCGCATCTAGTCTTATCTCCCTGAAGTTGCAGTGGAGCAGACTAAGTAATTAAGTCTTATCCTCCTGAAGTTGCAGTGAGACAGACTGAAGATGGCGAATCTTATCTCCCTGAAGTTGCAGTGGAGTAGATTAAAGCCAATAATCCTATCTCCCTGAAGTTGCAGTTGAGCGGATTAAAACCACAGATCTTATCTCTCTGAAGTTGCAGTAGAGTAGATCACATCGGGTCTTATCTCCTTGAAGTTACAGTAGAGTATACTCAAGAAAGCAAGTCTTATCCCCTTGAAATTGCAGTGGAACAGACTAAATAAACAAATCCTGTCTCCCTAAGTTGTAGTGGAGTAGATTAGAGTGATGGATTTTATCTCTTTGAAATTACAGTTAAGCAGATTAAAAGTTACGAGTCACCAATATTATCTCACCGACGTTGCGGTGGAGTGGATCGAGACACCAATTCATATACCTCTGAAGATGCAGTAGGATGGAATGTGGTTACTTGAAGAAGAAGAGCACCAAGATCCAGCATGACCGGGCAAAATTGGGTATTTTTAAAGTCTTTGCTTCGTTCCCGTTACACGATAACGAGTAAAGAAGGGCAACTGTAATACCTAAATTTTGGACCGGTCTTTAATAAATAAAAATAAATAAAAAGTCCAAGTTTTTTTTTTACAAAGCCGAATCGAAAACAAATAATTGGCCCAGAATACATGGCCCAAATAGAAATAAAGCAGAGGCCCAAATATAGTGGCCCAAAACCAGTGGTAGAAACCCTAGGGTTTCTGGGATGAGCCTCGCGCCGTAACTAAGATCTTCACATTCGCGCCGCAACCCCGACCTTCACCTGCACAGCAAGAAACAAACATCAAATATGGACAGCGAATCAAAGATTCGCAAATCAAATAAGAACAGATTTTGTTTCTTCTTTGTATGATTTTCATTCGGTTATAAAGAGCCATAAAATACACTGTAATTGAGGGGGGAAAATAGATAAGAAAACGATTATTTTCACAGAGAATACAATACAAAGCAAAATCAATCCAAGGTTTACATTTACAGTTCTCTTTTATCTTGCTTTATTTTAATCTATTGTTATTTTTTTTATATTCGAATAAAAAATAAACTAAATAAAAGGAAAGAAACAACCTTTCTTTCGGAAGCGATGTCGAAACGATTGAGGGAGCCACCCCGAGGATCGGTGGCCAGAAACCGAAAGGTTTCACGATCTCCTCGCGCTTTCTGTTGTTTTTTTTGGAGATTTTGAACCCAGATTCGAGCTTAGAGGGGTCGAAAAGGCCAAACAAGGGATTTCCCCTTTTTTGGCCACCGCAGACGGCTGTGACGGTGCCAGAGATCGGTGGCCGGCGTGGTGGCCGATGACCGGGCCCTGGCCGGAGAACAGAGGGGCTGAGAGATTTTGTGGAAGGATTTTGTTTTTTTTTTAAAAATGGGTTTAAAATGAGTTTTTTTGGAAGAATGAGGGCTTTTATAGGGTACCAAAACGGTACCGTTTTGGAGAGCCCTCAAACGCCCAAAACGGCGTCGTTTTGGGGAGACCGACCCGACTCCGACCCAACCCGACCTAGGATCCGCGTGTTTTTTAGCGGAGGGGAAAATTGCGCTTTTAGCCTAGGGGAAAATTACGCTTTTAGCCCCTCCGCCTTTTAATATATTTCCAATTAAGTTTTTATTTTATTTTTTAGATTTACCATTTTATTTATTTTAATTTCAATTTGGTCTAATTTGCAACGGCGCCGTTTTAGAGAAGAAGGGATAATTTCCTTTCCAGCCCCTTTGTATTCTTGGTACTTTCGATTTGGTCCTCTAGACTTCAATTATTTGCGGATTTGCCCCAAATTCTCGTCTATAGTTCAATTTAGTCCTTTTTTATTTTCTTTATTTTTTAATTAATTGATAATGTAATTTTTTATATAATTATTTTTTATCTATATATGTGTATATATATTTTGTTTTTTTATGAATATTTTTCTATATATGAATTTTTTATATTTATACGTATATATTTATGTTTTTAAAATGATTAAATATCTACTTATTTTATTATTATTATTATTATATATATAAGTATAATTATGTTTTTTCCTTTATTTTCATAAATACATTATAGATTTTGCTATATGTAAATTTTATAATTCTAGATTTTATGTGTAAATCCACTTGCTGTTTTTTTTTAAAAAAGGTTCAATGTATATATTATGTACCTTTTATTCTTTTTTTATTATAATTTAATTCTTTCATTTGTTTATTAATTTGTGTTTTCATTTATATTATTTTTGCTCGTTTATTTAATACTTTCCATGTCATTGCTTAATTTTTATGTATATTAGTTTCATTTATTCATTTTATACATTATTTCTATGCCATTGTTATATTTATTATTGTGGCATATATATATATATATTATAACATTACATCATCTTTTTACTCGATTTTAAAAATAGAACTTTTCAAAATAGGGATAATACTCGTATTTAGGATTTTTCAAGAAAATTGAGCCCTAACGTATTGGGTTCCGATTTTCTTCGTTAAATCTAACAATCGAGAATTGCTCTTTGATCAAAAGAAAAACTTGTTGTTGGAAATTTAATATGTTGTGTCCTAACGCATTGGATGTGACATATTAATTTCTCGAGACAAAGATTTTTTAAAAAAAATAAAGAAAATATTTTAATATTTGGGATTTTAAGAAATCGTGCCCTAACGTATTGGGTTGCGATTTTTCATAAATTTTAAACAACTAAATATTTTCTTAAATTTTATTACACGAGTTTTTTTGGACCAACTCATCTTAAAAAGAATAAAATATTGTGCCCTAACGTATTGGGTGTGGTATTTTCTTTTTCCAAAATGAGAAAGTCTTAATAAATAATTTAATTTAAATAAAGATCGTATTTATTAACTCTCGACATTAAGACGCTAATTAATCAACTTGGTACCAAATTTTGGGCATTACGGGGGTGCTAATCCTTCTTTGTACGTAACTGACTCCCGAACCCGTTTTTTTTCTAAAACTCGTAGACCAAAGCTATTTTTTAGGTGATCCAATCACACATCAATAAAAGATTGGTGGCGACTCCCAATTTTTATCGACAACTAATTTTTTTCCAAAAATAAAAATGGTTTCGACATACATAAAAAGGGTAAAGTACTTTAATAAGTGCAAGTCCTCCAATGGATTTATTTGTAAAATTTAATAGTTGTGTTAATTTTATAAACTTTGTTATCTTTGATTGAATATCATGTTTTGGGCGTTACGGGGGTGCTAATCCTTCCTTGTACGTAACTGACTCCCTAACCCGTTTTTTTTTCTAAAACTCGTAGACCAAAGCTATTTTTTAGGTGATCCAATCACACATCAATAAAAGATTGGTGGCGACTCCTAATTTTTATCGACAACTAATTTTTTTCCAAAAATAAAAATGGTTTCGACATACATAAAAAGGGTAAAGTACTTTAATAAGTGCAAGTCCTCCAATGGATTTATTTGTAAAATTTAATAGTTGTGTTAATTTTATAAACTTTGTTATCTTTGATTGAATATCATGTTTTAATGAGCTCCTTTAACTCATAAATAGTTCTGTCATAAATTTAATTATTACTAAAATGATTAAAATGGTATTGAATAAACAAATAATAAGATACCTTAACGTGTAATTTTTGTAGTTGTTTCGGCAACAACTGTGACATCCTGATACCTTGACCCGACGATTGAGTTAGGTATAAGGGTGTTACACCAAATCTGAATTCTTGAATCTAAAATTAAAAGATAAATAAGTTAGGTACAATTTCAGAACAATAAATTAAAAATAATTAAAAAGAGATGAAAGATGGAATGATGATAAAAATGATGTTGGTGAGATGAGGAGGAAAGATATCCAATGGAACCCCTTGAAGAACAAGTTTCAATAAACTCCACTAATGGCTTCAATCAACCCTCCAAGCTAGATAACTTGAAAAACTGAAGGGTGAAGAACTCCCACCAATAATCTCGAAGAAGATTGAGTTGAAAAATCTTTTAAAACAAACAAGAAAATGATTTCTTGCAAATGAGAAGAGTATTTTTATTCAAATCAAAGTTGGATGCCCTTTATGGTGGGTGGCTACCTCTTTGATACTATACGAGAGCTGCGAAAAAGAGAAATAAATCTATAAAAACTAGCTTCAAAAATGTTTATGGCTATTAAATTGCTCCAATTTTTATGGCTTCACTTTCAGAGGAAATTGGTGCTAGAGTCACGAAGAAGGTACATAGTCGTGCAGATGATCCACCAGATGAAGGGGGTGGAGATGCTCTAATGGAATATGTTGCTTTTAGCACTGTTTCATTCATAGGTATGGTGATGAATACAACACACGGGGACAATCAAAAGAACAACTCTTGGGTAGAGGAGGATATAAAATTACAATAAGGTGATGTGAAAAAGGAAATTATTAATGGATTCTCATTCATTGAATTCTCCAATAGAGTTGTTTCTCTTATTGAGAAGAGTATGGCAAGAACTATTGTTTTCAAATTATTTGGAAGAAAGATAGGATATGTGTTGTGGAACAAAGTGTGTACCCTATGGAAGCCAGTAAAAAGATTCTAATTGATGGATATCGAAAATGACTATTATCTTGCTAAGTTTGAATTAGTTGATGATTATACAAATGTGATTTCTAAAGGACCATGGGTGGTGTTTGGATAGTATTTGACGGTTCAGCCATGGTCACCCCAATTTTCACTACTGTAACCCTTTCATCACAATGTTGTTGCATGGATTTATATACCAATGCTATCAGGAACTTTATATAAGAAGAGTATATTGAAGGAGATTGGTGAAATGGTTGGTACTGTAATTAAAGTCGACCTACAAACAAATAAGGGCGCTAGAGGTCAATTTGAACATTTTGTTGTTCATGTGGACTTGTTGAAGCCCCTCATATCCAAAATTTGAATTGGAAAAGGAACACATAGGGTAGAGTATGAATCATTTCCCATGATCCATTTTCATTGTGGGACTTATGTTCATATGAAGGACAACTGCCCTCATTCCCATAAGAAGACACTAGCGGAAGAAGTGAACTAGGACAATATAAAAGCTAATATGCCTGCTCAAACACCAAAGGTGTCGGTTCAGGAGAGAGTTAAAAAATAGAAGTTTGGTGATTGGATGGTTGTGGAGCACCGACAACATAGAACAGTAAAAAAGAACAACGATGGTGGGAAAGTAAATGTTAACCAAGGTAAGAGTCTTAATGGATCGAGATTTAATGTTATCGGGAATTTAAGAGAAGAAGGTGGAGAGAATGAAGCAAATATCTTAAAATATTTAAGAGGAGGAATTATGGGAAATATTAATTCTTGGTTGACAAATGATTTAGCGGAATCAATCGTGCCAGAAAAAAAAAGAGGTTGAAGGAAAAAATCAAAGATGTGTCTGGGAAGGTTTTTAATGGGGTTTTAATAGCAAACAGACTAAGGATAAGATGTAACACCCCAAAATTAAGCCTAGGAGTTTTAGGGGTATTTTAGGGATTTTAGCCTTAGGGTGTGAAATTTTGCGACATGGTTTATTGGTAATGTTTTTTACTATTAGTTTTTAGAAAATTAAATCAATTTCAAAAAATGAGTTTTAAATACCTTTAATTTGTAAAAGGGTCTAAATTATGAGTTTTTAAAAGGAAATTATGAGTTTTTAAAAGGCAATTAAACTAAATTTTAATTTTCACCCTATTTTCCCCTTTTTATTTTCACAAAACCTACGTTAGTCTTCTCCATCCTTTATGGTTGTTTCCCTTGTTTTCCAAGCTCTTCTCATTCAAGTTTTGCTTCCCAAACTCTAATATTTTGATTTCTATCATCACCCAAGCCTTAAACCTCCATTAAATACAAGAAAAACACCCAAAATCACCATAATTTTCTCCATTTTCAAGCTTTCGGGTTTTTCACTCAAACTCTTGGATTCTCATCATTTAAGGTAATGATTCGATTCCTTATGAGTTTCTAATTTTATTTAGTCTTTAAAACTAAGTTTTTAGCCATTAAATCGCATGTTTTGAATAAAAGCCAAAACTTGGTAAAATTCAGGATTTTGCATAAAAAATGATGTTTTAAAGTTTTTTTCCATTAGTTTTGATGTGATTAGAAGATTTCTAAACTTATTTTAAAGTTTATAATGATTTCTAAGGATTTAATGAATTTTCGTGAAAATAGCCAAAAACATGTCGAAAAAGTCGATACAATGAATTGAGTAGTTTTGTGTAGTTAAAAGGTTGAAAACTAGTCATTGACTAATAATTAGATGAATGAAGCTCGATTTAGGCGAAAAGATTAAGTGTAGATCAAGATATTTGGATTTCAAGTTGGTTATGTTAAAGGTTTCAACTACATGAGTACATAGCTTCGGCTTATGTTTTTGATTGCTTGTGGTGAGTCCTTGGATGATTTGTGAATGTATTGTTGTGTGAATTTGTTGTGTTAAAGTTTCGAATTCTATAAAACCTTTTACAAGTAGAGATAAAGGCAAGAAAAAGCTAGTTTGAGTTTTCGGCTTTTCAGCAAAAGCATGTTGGTAAGTGTTTGGGATAATTGCTTGTGGACATGATTTAATGCGTTATTTCAAAATTTAGTAGTAGCCTAAACCCCTACTCTGAATTCCGAGTGTAAGCTTTCTCATACCTATGCTATCTTGTGAACAATGTGTTTATGTGTTTGTGAATATGTGAATTGAGATGAGATGCTATAACATGTGGTATGTGGTTATGGTAACCGTTGTGAAAGTGAAAATGTGTACATGTTATGTATATGTTAAATGCTAGTGATAGTGTTTTGCTAAAGATGCAAATATGCAGTGGTAGTGCATAGATAATCGGTAAGTGATATATTTTTGATTTTGGATATTTTGGCCTCGTGATCTTGAAACCGTTGGATATAGTTGGCATGCCATAGGATTTTAAGTACTCACATATATGTACAGTGATTTTGGGTGTTGAGGCCTTGGGACACGTTGAAGGGATAAGGGATTTGAGCTAAACTCCATTCAACAGGACATGTAAGGGGAAATAAGGAGAGTGTTAGCTTTATGCTTCACTTTTGGGACATGTTTGACTTTATGAGTCTGTATGGTGTGTTGGAGATTCGCATATTCGATGAGTGATGATAGAGCTCACTTTTACGTTTCATAGCTCAAGTGTCAAATTATCTTAAATTATGAATATGTGTGTATTGTGATATGTGTTTATATGACATGTGACCATTATGCAATTTATCTATAAATATGTTTTGAGTATTGTGATATATGCTTAAATGTTATGTGATTATTTGAGTATTGTGATATATACTTGTATGTTAGGTGATTATATGTGTAATACGATATATGCTTAAAAGTGAATATGTTTACCTTGCAAAAGAACTAGAAAATAATACACGAGTAAGTCTATTATGACATTGAAGTTGGAACTGTTGAGGTTGTGCTATATGGTTGTTTCGATAATGATTGATGAATTGTTTGCATGGTATTTTTTCTAGGCATTCACTGAGCTTGTTAAGCTCACCCACTTCTTTTAAATCATTTCAGATTCGTTGTGTGTCGGTGTGAGTGGTGTGGTTCCAAAGGGTAGTCAAAGCAAGTGCATTTCCGTGTTTTTGTAGGTGTTATTGTTTTTTTTTTTGGTGAAATAAAGGCAATGTGGTAGAATTGTTGCATGAATTTTGCCATGATATTTTGGATGTTTCCATATTTTATTTTTTACAGGATTTAAAGGTTTAAATCACTATATGTTGATTATTACTCAGACTTGTTCTCAATGATTGAAACTGTGATCATAGTCATTTTGATGTTCATTTGATAATGATATGATAGCATGATGAATTGGTACAAGTTGGAATGACTTATATGCTTAAAAATGTTGTATTTTTCTAGTCTAAAGCAGAGGTATCGATATTTGTGTTGTAAAAATGATACATCTGTGATTTTGAAATGTGCAGAAAGTCAGAATCGTAAATTAGTATCAATACCATATCACGAGTTTCGATGCTTGAGCTAATTTTATCGATACTTTTGCAAAGGTACTGATATTTTTCGAGACTTTAATTTAAGTTGAGAAACAGAATAATGATTTGGTACTGATTTTGCAAACGGTATTGATACCATACCAAGAAAATATTGACACCCTTATCCTAGTATTGATACTTACGTGATTGTCTTGGAAATTTTGCTAAGTGACCTTAATGCATGTTTAATTATATTTATAAGACTTTTTGAAGTATGTTTGGCATGTTCTAATTATGAATGATATATGTTTGATTAGAAAATTTTAAGATCACTGATCAAGAGGATGATTTCTTAATAATGTGGCAATTTACTATAAGAATGACATGAGGCGGTGGTGTGGCATCCTGACATTCGGGCTTGGCAATTAGGCTAGGTATAGAGTGTTACATAAGGTCCAAGATAAGAATCAGGCCAACAGAAGCAATCCAGGTCGAAAACACATGGTAATAGGATTAACTAGTGGAAAATTTTAGAAAAGGAAGCATGAGGGAAACGATATGAAGGACCGATTAAATAGGATAGGCTCAATGGATATACTGAATAAGGATCATTTTGTGTTTAATTTCTCAGCCCACAAAGTGAAAACGGGTCTGGATCAAGCACACCACATAGCCATTTCAATTATGGGCAACCAAAGAACTTTGCTAAACATAGTGAATCGGGATAATACTGACTCTGAATTGATCATACAGAACTTGGGGCCTTTTTCCTCTCTGCCCTGAGAATAAATGAGTTTTTTTGGAAAAAGAACCCAAAAACGATAGAGACTGAAAATCGTAATCATATTTGTCAGAAGAGAATTGAGCAATTCCGATTCAGACAGTTATTACTGGGATTGTCGATAGGTTGGAACAATTCTCCCAAGAGGCTAGGGCTTTGGACGAGAATTTGGGAAAAGGGGATGAAACTCAAATGGAATTTCAATCAAACAAGTTTAAGCTGATTGACTTGGTCAGAGGTGATGCTGGAGAGGTTACACACATGGATGGTGCCTCTCAAGACTATTGAGTTTAATGCAGGTCAGTCTCATTTCATTAAGTTTTTTTTTTTTTTTTTTGTGATGAAAACAAACATTCTCATCTGGAATTGTCAAGGTGCTGGTTAGTTGAAATTTCATAGATTCTTGAGGGAGTATTTGAGAGAATTTGATCCGGGTGTGGTGGTTTTAGTAGAAACTCAGATTAGTGGGTCTAAAGCTGATAAGCTAATTGGTTGAATCAGATTACCTTTTTTCTCATAGAATCGAAGCTAAATGCTTTATAGGGGGAATTTGGGTGCTCTGGCAAGAAAATATTAAAGTAGAGGTTCTTTTTGAGAGTACGGTTCCCAGACTTAGTTGACGATTTTTGTTTCATGGCGGTTTTTGAGTGCCCTCAACAAATTAGAAGAAAGGATCTTTGGGTAGGATTAAATCATATCACTGAGTCTATACAAAGCCCATGGTTGATTGCAGGGGACTTCAATGTGATGCTAAATGCTGATGAGAAGAAAAGTGGGAAGTAGGAACGTTGAAGGTTGCCCTTTGTTCAATTAGTTTGTCAATGACTGTAATTTGAAGGATCTTGGTTACAAGGGTCCAAAATTCACTTGGAATAAATGACCTATTTTTGAACGGTTAGATCGGGCACTTTGTAATTATTAATGGGATGTGAAGTTCCCATGTACAGCAGTGTATCATCTCCAGAAAGTCATGTCTGACCATAGGCCTCTCGCTATCAAGTTTGGAAATGAAGGATCTAAGTTGAACAGACCGTTCAAATATTTTAGTGGGTGGTGCACACATAAAAGCTTCCATTCGATGGTTAATGAAAACTAGTTTGGTAATGGGTCTCTTGAAAGTTTGGTTTGTAGTTTTACAAATGCAGTAAAGAAATGGAGTAGAGAAACTTATGGTCATGTCATTGCTAAGAAATAAAGGATATTGGCTAGGTTACAGGGGATACAAAAGGCTCTTGAAAGATTTTATTTTAAAAATCTGATAAAGGTGGAAAATGAGGTCTGGATTGAATTGGAGAATATTTTGGATAGTGAATAACTCTTATGGAAGCAAAAATCTAGAAGCGATTGGCTGGCTAAGGGCGATCAAAATACCAAATATTTCCACTGTAGAGCAATTGCCAGTCGAAGAAAAAATTAGATTAAAGCACTTAAGTTGTCTGATGGAAACTGTTGTTATGAGGAAGAAAGGTTACAACTTGAAGTTGTCAACTATCTCACGAATCTCTATACTATTGATGCACCAAGTATAGGACGTTTCCCTGTTCGAGAAAGATTTCCAACGGTTGATTTAGATATGATGGAAGCAATGGGGAGGAGTCTCATAGGTGAGGAAGTTAGGACGACACTATTTGAAATGACACAGTTAAAGTCACCAAGGGTAGACGGATTTCATGCACAATGTTATCAGACTCAATGGAATATTGTTGGAGAGTCTTTGGTGGATATGATTAGAAGAGTGTTTAATGGAGGGGACATTGAACCATTTTTTAATAAGACAGTGATTGTTTTGATCCTGAAGGTGGATGCGCCAGAGGTAATTTCTCAATATAGGCCTATCAGTTTATGCCTAGTGTCTTACAAAGTGTTAACCAAGGTAATAGTTAATCACTTAAAGCCTATTTTATCAAAACTTATAGCACCTAACCAGACAAGGTTTATGGGGGGGAAGAAACAGAGTAGATAATGTGATCATAGCTCAGGAAGTGATACACTCGATGATAACACGGAAGGGGAAGAAATGATGGATGGCGATTAAAATAGATATAGAGAAAGCATACGGTTGTCTACAATGGGACTTCATACAAGAATCATTAGAGGATGGTCGAATTTCAGAGAATATGGTTAGAATAATTCTGCATTGTGTTAAATCTTCAACTATGCAAGTGTTGTGGAACAGTAGCTATACAGTTGAGTTTATTCCATCAAGAGGCATTTGATAAGGGGACGCCATTTCACCATATTTATTTGTACTGGCTACGAAACGAATTGGACATATGATTATTAAGGAAATTTCGAGGGGAAGATAGAGACCGATCCAGTTGAGTAGGGTTGGACCTCTAATATCTCATTTATTTTTTGCAGACAATCTAATCCTTTTTAGAGAAGCGAATACAGAAAATGTTTAGACGATTAAAATAGTACTCTATCTATTTTTCTCTTTTTCAAGTCATAAAATCAACACGGACAAGTCAAAGATGTTCTTCTTAGTAAATATGAAGGAGTTAGAGAAAGAGATGTTAAGAAAGGAGGTGGGTTTCCAATTGGTGAATGATTTAGGCACATATTTGGGAGTTCCATTATTGCACAATAGAGTGACTAAGGGAACTTTTCAATTCTTAATTGATAAATTCCAAAAGAAGTCGAATGGATTTGATGCTAGATTACTGTCAATGCTTGGAAGAATCACCCTAGTGAAATTAGTGCTACAGACTATTCCTAGTTATCTTATGCAATCAACAATGATACCATTAGGAGTGTGTCAAAAAAATTTTCAAATGATTAGAAGATTTGTGTATGGATCTTCTAATGAAGAAAAGAAAATGTCGTTAGTGAGCTGGTAGAATTGTTGTCAACCAGTGATGCATGCAGGATTAAATTTGAGAAAATTGATTCCCCAAAAGTATTCCTTTTTGATGAAATTGGCTTTTCAGGTTATTATTGTCATAACATTGCCCACGTAAGAGTACGAGAGTCTAGTAAGCAAAGCTAGACACGGAGGGCCTAAACTAAAGTACAATCGCCACTAACCAATTAGGGCTAGGTTGGTTAACTACCTATCGTCTAAAAATCTAGAATTAATACTACGGAAAAACCCTACAAGTCTAGACTCCATCTCATCACCAAATTTCGGGTTCAGGAGTACAATTATGTGTGAGGAAGGTTATAGCACCCCCATAACGCCTATTTAGGGATAGCCCTATGGGGTCTTAAGAGTTAGATTTTTTTTATTTAAGCATATTAATGTCTTAATCTAAGCTAAAATCTTATGAAAATATTAAATAAAAACTCTAAAGAAAATGTCTCCAGTTTACTTGTAACTCAATTAAGATGTGTTCACCAAACTTATCTAATTTGAAACTTAAATTAGATATTTTTACTTTTAATGGGAATCCTAAAGGATCCTAAATAATTCTAGTAAAATACCTTCAATTCCTAAAATTAATTCTATTTTAGAATTTAAAAAAACTAGAAATTACCAATAAATTAAGAGAAATATTAAAATCCATCTACAACTTATTCGATCTTTATTATTGTTATTATTGTTATTATTTAAAAGATTTAATTAATAACGTTGAACCTATCAAAATATTCTAATCTTTAAAATTCTTGATCTAAGATTTAAAATCGTCAAAATCCTAAAATAATAAATCTTAAATAACATTTATTAGTTTTCTTAAAAATGTTTCTAAAATAAAATACTTAGAAAGACCTACTCATGATTTACAATTCACCTACAAAAATATTTAGTTTTAATCTTGAATAAAGTCCTAAACAATATTTATATATTAACTTAAGATTCTAATCCTATATGATATTTTAAATTAATTTAAAACCCTAAAAGATATCTTACATATTATTTATAATTTTTAAGGTAAATGGTAGATAAGATCTTAAGGACTAACCTAAATCCAAATGTAAAAACCTTATGGTTTCATTAAAATATAACATCTACTTAACTAACTTCATGTCAACAATTATAGGATAAAAAATAACCTAAAGTTTGCTCTTTTAATATGAATAGTAATAAAATAGAAAAATTAATTAAATTGGCTAAAGTTAAATGAAAAGTTAAAACTCTTTCAAAATGGCAATAATAAAAGAACAATTAAATAAATGAAATAAATAAGACCTTAACATGATGATAATAATAACAATAATACACCTTATTCATAATACAATAAAAGAATTAAAGTAGTATAAATAAATAATATTAAAATATATATAAGGGAATGTAAAAAATATAAATAGACATGAAAATAAATAAAAACGAAATAAAAATAAATAAAAATTATACAAGTGTGAATAAATATAAAACATTAAAATAAAGTGCACAATTAATATTAAATATATAATGTATAAATGCAAGTAAAATGGAAGATATAAGCGTAAATTATTTATTAAAGATGGAAACAAAATGACATAGCTTGATTTTGGGACTAAAAGATAAAAAAATGTGGAAGACAGAGGATTGGTGTAGCAATTAATTTGCTTTTAATTTTTAAATTTTGGATTAAATCGAATGTTCAAATAAATAAAAGGATTCCGGGTGTAAATAGGTCTGAGAAAGAGGGCGGTGCTGCAAAAAACGGGATATTTTTTATAAATTTAAAAAGTAAGGGGTGAGAATAAATTGCCCATTTTTGGCACCTATAAATGAAAGAAAACTATTCTTTCTCTTCCAACTTCTATGTTGGCCATAGCTCCACCACTGAAAAGCCCAACGGCTCTCTGGCCTTCGGTGGTAGAGCCGCCGCGTACAGTGGCCAAATTCTTTTTTTTTGCAAAATCAAAGCTTTGTTTAGAAAAAATCATTACTTTTCTTAAAAATCAAAGCCTAATTTCGAAATAGTTAAAAAAAATCAAAACTTTGTTTTAAAATTTTAAATTTTCCTTTAAAATGACTTAAAAAACATATTTTTATTTTTCAAAATCTAAACTTTTTTTTAAAAAACGCTAAATTTCTTAAAGATTAAAGTTTTTATTTTGAAGTAGTTGAGAAAAAAATCAAAACTTTGTTTTAAAATTTTAAACTTTCCTTTAAAATAACTAAAAAAACATATTTTTATTTGTTAAAATCTAAACTTTTCTTTTTTTTAAAAAAAAAATCAAAATTTTTCCCAAAATCAAACGTTTAAAAAAAAGAACCTTTTTTTTAGAAAGGGAAGGGAAAAAATGAGATTTTTGGGGGCTCTTAGGGGGGAGGACCGATGGTCCAGTGACGTCCCATTCATCGGAATCCAAAATTCAATCCCTCATGACATGCCTATGGCCAAAAAAAAAAAGAAATAGAAGAAAAGAAAAAAAAAAGGAAATAGAATGCTTAAAGTTGTGTTTTTTTTTTAACTATTTTTAAGAACAAAAATAATGAAAAGCCATCTCTTTTTTTTTTCTTTTCCTTTCATGTTTATATATTTTTTTAATCTTGCTTATTTGTAAAAAACTGATAATAATAGTATTTAATAATAGTAATAGTAATAATAATAATAATAATTTAGACATTTGACAGGCCCAAAAAGGAAAAAAAAAAGAAAAATAAATGTCTCAAATACACCAAAACCGGGTGGGCTTCGAATGGCCCAAGAAAGAACAAAATTTAAATAGGCCCCCAATTGAGCTTGAACAAAAACGGATGTCTACAATTACTCAGCCGGATAAGTTATAGGTTAAGATTCTACGACTTAAATATAAGATGCTTGAGATTTGCCCTCCTTCTTTATGCAGAACTAATAGCTCTTATACTTGGTGGTCAATCAATCTGGTGTGGGAAACCTTTCGGCTGAATATTTGTTATGAATATAGGTAATGGAAGGTTAGTTAATTTCATCATGGATAACCGGATATCAAGATTGGGATCTTTTCATAGATACTTACGACAATCAACGGTTGTTCTCATGGAGGCTAAAGTTGCGAATGTGACAGACCCAAAGGTGGTTGGAATTGAAATGTACTAACTCAATGCTTTGATGAGAAGATTTTGGAGCATATCGATGCTTTCCCTCCACCAGTGGAGCTTTTGGGAGATAATACTTATGGAAGAATAACGACTCAAGTAAGTTCTCGATTAAGGAGGCCTATAAAAGTTAGATTCAAGTTGACCCTACTACTCATAACGATGTTTGGAGAGTAATATGGAAGAACATTCTACCTCCTAGAATAAAGATTTTTTTATGGTTGATGATGAAGAAAAGACTGTTAACAAATCACAAAAAAGTTTAAAGAAGATTGACGAATGATAGCAATTGTATTCTATGTGGGAATTGCCAAGAAACTCTCATCCACATTTTTAGGGATCGACCCGATTAAGCAACAAGTAACGAAAATATCGGAATAAATTGAGAAATTGAACACACAAATTTAACGTGGAAAAATCCTCCAAAGAAGATAAAAAATCACGGGTAAAGATAATTTTACTATAATGGCAAAAGAACGAAGAGTACAAAAGATGGAGATAAAACTAAACCCCAAAAAACTCGAAAATAAAGAACCCTCAAAACATAAACACAAAATTCTCTAAATGTGTTATGAGTTCTAATATCTAATGGGTGTCTTTACTAAGGTTGTAAAAGAGCCTATTTATAGGCTAAATTCATATGTCAAATAATAATAAAATAATCTAAACTAATCAGTGTTTGACTGAAACAAATAAACAAAGTTTAATTAAAAGATTATTTCTCAAATTTGACTGAAAATAGGAGTTATACTTAACAAATCTCCACCTTGACTCATATTTCCACAACGCCATCTTTGCCAAAACCCGCCACGAGCCTATCTTGAACTATGCAGGGAATTAACTGAGTCGAATCTGTGCTTAGAAACTGGAAAACTTCTAGTCTTCGACTTGTACACTGCCAAATCAAAGCTAACCCGGGTCTGATTTTCATGAACACAGTGCCCTAACTTTTCAAAACCTGCATCCAAAAGAGAACCTCTTCAACGAAACGGTCATACATTTTTCCCTCCTATGACCAAGTTGCCTCCGCTCCAAACGAGTTGACTTCGACTCTGTAACGGATGAGGGACATCCGATTTCACCGGTCACTGTAAAACCTTCCAGAATATAAAGACTGCCAGTTCTTTTACCTTTTAACAAAACGAGAGCTCCACGAGATATACCGCTTGACTCGATGTTGATTTTGCATCCTTTCAAGTCTAAAATACTCAAGGAGATGAGATTCTTTCGTAAATCATGTACATACCTGACATGTGAGAGTGTCTTAATTGTCCCATTGTGTGTCCTGATTTTAACAGTTCCAATACTAACTACCTTACTAGATGAATCGTTTCCCATGTGCACAACTCCACCTTCAACTGAACTGTATGTAGAGAACCATTTTCTATTGGGACACATGTGGAAAGAACATCCCGAATCTAGGATCCACTTGGACGCGAGCTTGGAGTTATCACTCGTTGACACTAACAAGAAATCATCACCGCTTTCATCGGCCAAATTAGCACCAGCTACATCTTCCTCGTTACTCTCAGCAGCTC
Organism: Gossypium raimondii; assembly: GCF_025698545.1. NCBI lineage: Eukaryota > Viridiplantae > Streptophyta > Magnoliopsida > Malvales > Malvaceae > Gossypium > Gossypium raimondii. The sequence continues at coordinate 12,938,378 of NC_068577.1, forward strand.
TTTTATTTCTCAGTTTATAATAATCTGCTTTGACGTGACCTAACTTTTTACAATAGTGACACCTTTTGTCTCGTTTCTTTGATGCTACTAAAATGGAAGCTTGCCTATCTACCTTGCTATCCAAATGAAGCTCATTGTCGAGTTTGTCTCTACTCAACAAATGACCCTTCACATTTTCGAACGAGATTTTGTCTCTGCCATAAATCAGGGTCTCTCTGAAAGACTTGTATGAATGGGGTAAATAGCACAATAATAGCATAGCTTGATCTTCATTATCAATATGAACCTCAACGTTCTTTAAATCATTTAAAAGAGTAATGAATTGACTGATGTGATCTCTAAGAAGCTCACATTCGTTCATGCGAAACGTAAATAGACGTTGTTTCAACACTAAACGGTTAGCCAAAGACTTAGTCGCATAAAGAGTTTCTAACATTTTCCACAAGGTGGATGAGGTCTTCTCCATCAATACCTCCTGCAATACCGTATTCGCGAGGCACAACTGGATTGTAGACAAGGCCTTTTCATCGAGCTCTTCCCATTCTGTTTTATTTAGATTCTCAAGCTTTTTTCCGGTAACAACCTTTTTCAAACCGGATTGAACTAGAATTGCCATCATCCGAATTTGCCACAGATTGAAATGTCTCACCATCGAACTTCTCAATTTCAAACCTTATTGTTGCCATATTTGAATGGGTTGATCTATGAAAATTGAACTAGCTCTAATATCACTTGTTAGGGATCGACCCGATTAAGCAACAAGTAACAAAAATAACGGAATAAATTGAGAAATTGAACACAAAAATTTAACGTGGAAAAACCCCTCCAAAGAGGATAAAAAACCACGGGCAAAGATAATTTTACTATAATGGAAAAAGAACGAAGAGTACAAAAGATAGAGATAAAATTAAACCCTAAAAAACCCGAAAACAAAGAACCCTCAAAATGTAAACACAAAATTCTCTAAATGTGTTATGAGTTCTAATATCTAATGGGTGTCTTTACTAAGGTTGTAAAAGAGCCTATTTATAGGTTAAATTCATATGTCAAATAATAATAAAATAATCTAAACTAATCAGCGTTTGACTGAAACAAATAAACAGAGTTTAACTAAAAGATTATTTCTCAAATTTGACTGAAAATAGAAGTCATACTTAACATACATGTTGCGGGATTGCAGCATTGCGAAAAGTATTTGGTCTAAAACTATTTATACTAATGATTATAATTTTTTTGAAGTAGATCTAGAAGACTGGATTGTATCAAATTTAAAGAACCAGGCAGAGTTTGGTCTTGGAGCAGCTAAATAAGGATTTTTTTGCGATTACTTGCTGGTTTATTTGGAAGCACAGGAATGCAGTAATATTTCAGCAGAAATACGATAGCTTTGAAATGATAGTTGGACAAGCTGAAACACTCACCATTCACATAAGCAATGCAGCAGTAGTAGAGTCGAAAGAAGAATCATCAAGAACTATTGCCATAAAATGGAAGGCGCCTAGCCACGGTTGGGTAAAAATTAGCTCAAATGGAGCTACAACTGAGAGAGGAAATTTGTTAGCTGTAGTTGGCATTTTACGTAACTCACATGGTAACTGGTTAGCAGGATTTCGACGATTTATTGGGAGAGTTCAGCTCTAACGGCTGAGTTATAGGAGATCTTCCATGGTCTTGAGATAACTTGGAGGAAGGGATACACCAAGGTGATAATTGAATCTAACAATAAAAGTGCAGTGGTTATGCTAACAGATGATTCACTAAGGTCATCATTAACAACCTTAGTTTGAAGAATAAATGAGGAATGCAGGCGCAATTGGACTGTCAAATTTCAACTTGTCTTCCGTGAAATGAATAAAGTAGTTGATTGCATAGCTAAGTCTTATTCTAGGAACAAATATGATCTAGAAATTATTGATTTCCCTATGTTTATATTAGGCAACTTCTTTTAGAAGATAAAATGGGGGACTTCCATATAAGAAATATTAGACCTTAAAGCTGTTGAATGCCTTATAAAAAAATAAATCCTTAAAATGTAGCCTAAAAATGTGGGCAGTTATGAAAGTTAATTCTTTCTTCTTAAGAAACTTAAAGGAGGGAAGAAAAGACTAAGTGAATTTGGCCAGCTTTTATGGGAGTTGTGTATGGACCAAATTTACAAAAAAAAAACTTAGGCTTAAAAATAAACTTCCGAATCGGATCATTGACAGATTAGACCAACAAATAAGTAAAAAAAATAAAATAAAACAATTATGTCTTCAAGTGATTTGCATGAACTTCAAATGGGCTTGATCTTTAGTTGATGTGCATTTGGGCTGCCCTCTTCACAACTTAGGCTCATGCAAACATATTAACACTTCCAATTATGTTCACCTCCTGAATCTCATCCAAAAACTCGTTGCAAGTTGATTGATCTTCTAAACTTGAAAAACAACAGCTTTGGTGAATTAAAATTAATAAAATTTACCCCATCCACGCATGTATCATTTGTCCTTTCCTTAAAAAGATTCGTCCTTGGTCGAAAAAAATGAATCTCTTGAACAATCAGAGTTAACAATGAATCTCTTGAACAATCAGAGTTATGATAAGTCTAAAAATAATACATATCTTGTGGATGCTTGGTGTTTCGAGCTTTGTGAAAGGCATGGGCTACCATGAACTTTCCTCGCTCTCTACGTCTTTGTGTTTGCTAAGTTCACTACAACAACTTTCTTTTTCACAATAGTCATCATTGGGACAAGTACCAAGAGTAGACAAAGAGTCATATTTACTTTCTTCTTTAAGTGGGTATTGAATCAGACATTGAGAACTTCACACCACCAACATTTAAAAATAGATATGAGAACATTATTACTCTCCTTTACTTGAGAGCATCTCTCCATTAATTGACATTTGATTTTATGCACAACGTTCTAATGTACATTTTGGCAATTGATGGAGGAATAGGAAACCAATCTACATCGCAAACACTTATTGAGAGCAGAAGTGTTACAAATAAAACATATAAAGCTCACCATTTTTAGAATCTGAAAAGTCACAAACACTTAACAAATAAGAGATTATAAAAGAATATCCTCACTGTTAGCTCTCACAAAAAAATAACACACTTAGAGGCAAAAAATAAATAAGAACTTTAAATCATGTAAATTTTAAAGAAAAATCAGTAGCAATATACTCTAAAATGTTGATGGTTGTTCCTTAAAAAGCATACCTAAAGGCTCTAGGACACCAAGAAAAAAGCTCGACATGTTGCACAGAGAAAGAAAAGTGCAACTTTTATCATACCTACTAACACAAGAAACAAGAAAGTGTTAGATACGTGATAGAAGCAAAGAAAGTTGAGACAAATTAAAACTTATAACTAAAAGTCAAAAGAAATCAGATTTAACCCTAAAACCTTGAAATTGTAAAGCAACTTAAAATTTTCGTTCAAAGTGTTCCCAACGTGTTAAAATCACCAAAAAATTACAAGATGCCTCCTTAATTTGTAAAAACCAAATTGGAAATTTTGGGCTCAAAATGCATACGAATTTTTTCTTGGGCTTACTTTGAATTTTTTGGGCTTAGATTTGTGATTGGCTTCGGCTATTTTTGTCTCATATTTTTTTCAAATTCGGGCTTAGATCAAGTCGGGCGGGCTTTGATCAATTTAAGTAAATTTGAATTTTATAAGTTATAAATATTTTTATTTCGAATGTAATAATTCATTTTATTTTTATATGATTACAGTGCTATGCCTTATAAAAAGTATAAATTATACAATTAATAATATTCTTTTTATATAAAATAACTAAAGGGCTTATTTATGTAAAATTTACAAAAATATATTTTATTGTTCATTATTATATTATATTATATTATATTATATTATATTATATTGAATATTGAATATTTTTTTATTTTTCTTATTAAATTTAGATACCTAATACTTAGGAGTGTTCAATCGGTTAATCAATCTGGACTAGCATTAACCGAATTAACTGAACTTTTTAAACCTTTTAATCGAACCAAAGTTTTTCAATTAATTCGGCCGGTTAACCGAATTAACCGAAATTTATATGTTTTTTTGTTAAAACAAGTATAAAACATATAAAAAAATTAATTGAATTAACCAAACTAACCGAATTAACCAAATTTAATATATGTAAAATGTATATAAAAAATAAAATTTTTTGGTTAATTCGGTTAATTAACCGATTTCGAACTGAATTAACCATTAACCAAACTTTCAAAAAATTATTAACCAACCCCCGACCGAATTAATTCGGTTAACCGATTGATTAACTGAATTAATTCAGTTCAGTCGGTTAAATCGGTTTTACCCGAAATTTGCACACCCCTATTAATACTCATATTCTAAAATATTTATTCCAAAACTCAAATATATTATACTAAGCCCAAACCTAAATAAGGTACCCCAAACTCAAAATACACTAATTGTAGCCCAAATATCAAGTCCAAAATAAAAATAAATTAAATCCAATACTCAACTACAATTTGTAAAAGTTACCAATTCAAATCTAATTTAACAAAAACAATATTTCATTAAGATATTAAATTTTCAATAATATTTTATTTCTTGCTAGTTATAATTATAAACATGTATTTTAATATACTAAATTACACATAATTCTTTATGTTATATCTTTTATTATAACCTATAAGATAATTATAATTATATATATATTAATACTTATAAAATATGTTATTTCATTATATAATACTATATTCATTCTATAATTGTAATGCCCAAAAATTTTAAGTTTTTAAATTGTTGGAAATTATTAAGTGATTTAATTTGGTTTAGTGATTAAGGGTTGTGTTTGTGTTTAAGAGGTTTTGGGTTCGAGTCCTAATCTTTGAATATTTTTTATTTTTGTCTAAACCCCTATCTATGAACATTTGGATTATATGTTATTTTTGCTCAACTAATAATAAAATTAGCTTGCTGGTTTAATGGTAAGGTATTAGCTTCCTTTTGGTTTTGTGTTCAAATCCTTGATCATGCAAACGAATTTTTATTTTATTTGAGTTTTAAGAAAAAAACCTCCCCAATTCTCTCTTCTCGTTTTCACATTTTTCCCCTCTTCCTTTGTCATTTCATTTGGCTCCAGTCTTTCTTCTACATTTCTTTTTTTTCTTTCTTTTTACTCTATTTTCACTCTTTTGCCTTAAAGTCTGTTTCTTTTGCTATTGTTTTGGTTTTGTGATTGTCGTTTTGGGTGAGATTGGTTGTACGATATTTAAAGAGATTAACCGTAAGCAAATCTTGGCGTAAGTATAATTGTTTCTGATAATATGGTTTAATTTCTTGTGCACAACTAATGTTTTAGCTGTTATGAATCTCGTTTTTAATCATGTGGGTTTTCTAGGTGAAGTTAATAAGACAATTAATCCTTCGGCAATTTAGAATCTGTTGGTGGGCTATTATCTTCGCTAAGGTACATGGTTATTCGCAGTGTAGGGGATGATTTTTTTTTATAGTAAGTGCGATTTTTGATGATTTTGTTGTATGAGTGAATCCAGTTTGGTAAAAATTGTGCTAATTAATTTGTATCTAATTATAGTTTAGGAGTCTAGAAGTGTGTTGTAGTGTCACGTATCAGAAACAACTAGGTGTGTAACGAAAAATCTAAAAAAAAGCGAACGACGCAATGCCGAAAAGGGGGCTGTTAACTCCATATAGTCTTGGTCACTTGGGCCGTGTGGGCCACCGGGCATGTGTTGGGCCGTGTGGACCGCTCGGGCTGAGCCAGTTGGGCCATGTGGGCCCATCTTTTGAAAACTTTGTTGAGGCCCGTATTGTTGTGTGATTCGTGTTTAGCTGTTCTGTAGGGTCCATGTTGTATAAATAAGATTTGAAGAACATGATATCTGATAGTATGCTACTGTGTATAATGTGGTATGGTATGTGAGATGTGAATTTAAATGATTTGTATTCTGATAATTTTGAATGCATGACATATGTGCATATAATATCTGCTAATATCTACAAGAGCCTTGGGGTGGGAATATGATTTGATGTAGGAAGTGTTAGTAGTTTAATAACCTATCTTATCTGGTGGTTTAAACCACATATATCTGTTCCGGTGGCTTGACCACTATCTATTCTGGCAGCTTGACTGCATGTTTGTGAAAAGTGACATACGCTCACTTATTGGTGTATGCAGTTGGATGGGTATTTAATACTTTTTTTGGTGTGTAGGGATGGATGGAGATGGTGTGTAGCGGGTGAGGGTAGGATCTGATTATGTATCTGAATATGTATTTGATTATGCATCTGCATCTGATTATGAAAATACATCTAATTTTGTATCTGATCATGTATCTGAAAACATATCTGTAAATATATGTGTATTTTGTCTGTTGCTTGAATTAAACTTCTGTAGCGGATGGGCGTAGCAGGAGCTCGGGTTAAACTTTTGTTTTTAAATTTGATTAAGTTAAAGTATTATTTTCAATTGGTCTATTTTAGACTTTTTGGGGATTGTTAATTGTTTTGGGTTTTATTTTTCATTTTGAACTTCTTTATTATATTTAGAATATTTATTCCAAACTGCATTGTGTTGACTTTCAAAATCAAACTACTCATTTTTTTTTAAAAATTCTTTTTAACTTAAGGATTCCGGTACAAAACTAAGTGATATTATAAGTGTTTCCTGCAATTAACATGAATTAAATTAATAAGGTGTTTTTCCTAAAAATTGGAAATATCTTTACCAATCTTCGTTTTATGTTACATTTCTGAATTTTAATTTCTAGTTAAAATGAGCGTATGTAATTCCTCAGGGTTCGGTCATAACGCCTAGACCTAGTATGGGGTGTTACAATAATAGTGGAGTACATAATATGTTAGTTGTTATCATAAACCATTGTTTATTATTATATTGTTTGAAAAATATTCTAAGTCCCTATACTTTTCCTACATTTTAAATTTAACCCTCTTACTATATTATATAATGCTATATCATATTATATAGTATATAATATATTAATAGTTTATATATATACATCAATAATTAAACATTATAATATCATGTAATATTATATCTTTTATTCTATTCTACAATATAATATCTAAGAAAGACTCCTTAAGAATTATTATGACATTAATGGTTCATTATAATTTAGAGTTACACCAAATGGATGTGAAGACAACCATTTTAAATGCAGAGCTTGAGGAAGAAGTTTATATGGCCAACTTGAAGGTTTTACAATTGGAGGAAAATGTCATATGGTGTGTAAACTTAAGAAGTTAATATACAGACTTAAACAAGCTTCACAACAATGATACATCAAGTGCAATGATTCCATAAAGTCTTTTAGTTTTCAAGAAACATCGTGGATTAGTGTATATATCAAAAGATTAGTGGAAACAAGTTTATTTTCTTAGTTCTATATATTGACGATATTTTGGTTGCTGCAAATGATTTTGGTATATTACATAATATGAAAAATTTTCTCTCGATTAACTTTGAAATGAAAGAAATAAAAGAGAGACAATGTGATAGAAATTAAAATATTCCGTGATAGATTACAAGAATATTAGGATTGTCTTCGAAAAAAATATATTGAAAAAGTTCTAGAAAGATTAGCAAGAATTGTTCCTATACAAAAATGGGACTAATTTAGTCTCATGCAGTGTCCAAAGAATGATGTAGATTGGAAAATAATAGAATCAATTCCTTATAATTATGTTGTGGGCAGTTTGAAAAAAGAATTATATGCTCATGTATAGAAGATCCTATTTATTGAAAGTGATTGGATATTTGGATTCAGATTTTGCTAGATGCCTTGACAGTAAGAGCTGCACTTTAGGCTATTTATTTATCTAATTGATAAAGTCATATAATGGAAAAGTGGTAAAGAATTTATCCTTGCATCATTTGTGATGGAAGCAAAATTTGTGGCATATTTTGATGATACAAATTATATATTATGGTTGCATAACTTATTTTAGGACTTGGGGTAGTCTACACCATTACCGAGTTGCTAAAAATTTATTGTGGTAATTCTACAACAATGTTTTTCTCCAAGAACGAAAAATATTATAAAAGTGCAAAGCATATGAAATTAAAATATCTTGTTGTTAAAGAGGAAGTTAATAAACCAAGAGTGTCTATAAAGCATGTAATAGGCCAAATTAGCCCGGGCCCATACCAAATAAACAGATCAAACAAATGCAAAAAAGGCCCAAATTACAAGTAGGCCTATACGACCCAAAAATAAAACATAGGCCCAATTTGCGGTGGCCCAAAATCGTCAGAAACCCTAGGGTTTCTAATCTTCAACAGCGCCGCAAGACAGGTCCTCCGAATCTCCGCGATCTCCACCTGCAAGGAAACTAACAGCAAAAGGAAAGAAAATCAAAGATTTGTAGATCAAATAGATTTTCTTTTGATTTCTTTTTATTCTTATTTCGGTTATAAAAAGCCATTAAGAACACTGTAATAAGGATCGGATTTTGAGGTTGAAATCAATAAAAGAAAAAGCACGATTATTTTCGCTAAATAAGGGATCAATCATTACACCAAAATGTTTTTTTTTTCTATTTTGTTTATCACTTGTTTTTTATTTTGTGTTATTGAAATACAATAAAACAAAAACATAAAGAACTTATCTAGGCTCGCTTTTGAAATGTCGTTTGGGCGGCCGATGTTCGTCTCCGAGGATAGACAATCGGAAGCCGAAGGATTTTTTTGTTTTTGAGGCGCTTTGGTTCACTTTTAGAAGGTTTTAAGCCCAGATTCGGATTTAGAGGGATCTAAAAGGGCGAGTAACGGTTTTCCCCTTTTCTAGCCACCGCATGCGGCGATGCCGGCGCTGAAGATCGGCGGCCAGCGCGGTGGCCAATGACCGGTCGATGACCGGACTGGAAACCGGACGACTGAGAGGGGAGAGAGTTTTTTTTTAAAGTTTTTTATTTTTTTTTAAAAAGGCTGAATGAAATGAAAATTTTAACTGAATTTTGGCTTAAATAGCCCTTTCAAAACGGCGCCGTTTAAGGCCTGGGTTGACCCGAATCCGACCCGACCCAACCTTAGGATCTGCGTGTTTTATACGGAGGGGCAAATTACGCTTTTAGCCCCTCGCCCCTCCGCCTTTTAAATATTTTATAATTAAGTTTTTTTATATTTTTAAATTCACCCTTTTATTTATTTTCAATTTCAATTTAACCCTACCTGAACGACGCCGTTTTAGAGGAGAAGGGAAAATTTCCCTTCTAGCCCCTCTATGTAATTCGCGTGTTCAATTTAATCCTTTGGGTTTTATTTATTTGCCGATTTGCCCCAGATTTTTCATATTCAGTTCAATTTATTTTTTTATATACATTTTTTTAATTAACTTCCACAATTTAATTATTATTTAATTTATTTTATATAATTGTATAAATGTATATACGCACGTATTTATTTTTTCCTCAAACTAATATTTTTTATATTTATATATATACACGTATTTATTTTCGATAGTGTGTTTATTATTTTTAATCTATATATATATTTAAAAAACAAATATTCTTTTATGCTTATAAATACGTATATATCTATGTTTTTATTTTGAAATGCTTAAATACCAACTTATTTTAACATATATTTTATAATTTATATGTATATATATATTTTCATATTTTTCTTTATTTTCATAAATGCATTATGTATTTGGTTTATATAATCTAAATTTTATAAATAAATTCATGTGTATTATTCATAGTTTTAATGTATATGTCATGTGCCTTTGATTATTTATATTATTGTGTTTATTTTCTATTTGTTTATTTATTTGTGTTTTCATTTATATTACCTTTTTTATCTTGCTAGTTTATTTAATACTTTGCATGTCATTGACTTTTTTTTCCTTATGTATATTTGTTTCATTTATTTATTTGTTTATATTATTTCTATGCCGTTATTGTCTTTATTATTTGGTATTTGTTATTGCAACATCTATACATACATTCTGTCGAAACCGTTTTTTTGAAAAACAAAATTTTTAGGTTGTCGACTTTAAAAAAACAAAATAAATGGGAGTCGCCACCAATCTTTTATTGAAGTGTGATTGGATCACCTAAAAAAAACGGCTTTGGTCTACGAGTTTTAGAAAAACAGATCTGGGAGTCAGTTGCGTACGAGGAAGGATTAGCACCCTCGTAACACCCAAAATTGGTACCTAGTTAATTAATTAGTGTCTTAAGGTCGAGAATTTGGAAAAAACGTAATCCTTAGCAAAACTTAAAAGGCTACGTATTAAGACCCTTATTATTTCAGAGAAAGAAGATACCACACCCAATGCGTTAGGGCACAGCATTCTAATTTTCCCCAAAATGAATCGGGCCAAATACTTGTACAATAAAACTTTAAAAGAACATCCACTTATCCAAGATTTAAGAAATCACACCCAATACGTTAGGGCACGATTCCTCTAGAATCCCAAACTCGGAATATTTCCTTTTCTTTAAAAGAACATCCACTTATCCAAGATTTAAGAAATCACACCCAATACGTTAGGGCACAATTCCTTTAAAATCCCAAACTCGGAAGATTTCCTTTATTATTTAAAAAAAAAAATCTTCATTTCGAGAAATCAATGCGTCACATCCAATACGTTAGGACACAACGTGTTGAATTCCCAATAATGAGTTTTTATTTTTTTTGATTGAAGAGAAATGCTTGATTATCGGATTTAACGAAGAAAATCGGAACCCAATACGTTAGGGCTCAATTCCCTTGAAAATCTTAAATACGAACATTATCTCAATTTTTAAAAAAAAATTATATCTTTAAATTTGAGTAAAAAAAATGATGTAATGTGATTTTATACATGCAAATGCTATAATAACAATAATAACAATAATAAATACATCATCGACATAAAAATAATATAAGCAAATGAATAAAAAAAAAGGTAATCCATGACATGCAAAATATTAAGTGTAAACACAATTATACAATGGATGGGATAGCAAACAAATAAATAAGGATCAAAAGATGTACACATGGAAATTATGAAGATTAAAAATATACATATAATTTACAAATAAAATTTTAGGTTATGGAATTTATATATAAATACAACACATAATATACTTATGAAAATAAAAAATAATTATACATACATATATAAAATAATAAAAAATAAGTATTTTTAAAAAGGAAAAAGGTGAGTATTTAATCACTTAAAAACGTAAATATATACATATATATATGAAAATATTCATTAAAAATAGGAAAATATTCGTTTTTTAAATATATATATATGTACATATAAAAGAATATATATAGATAAAAAATTAGAATAAAATAATAATTACACTATTAATTAATAAAATAAATAAAAGAACATAAAAAACTAAATTGAATTGCAATTAAAATATAAGGGTAAATCCAAATAAATAAAAGTAAAATGACTAATTTGAACGATGAAGTTACATAAAGGGCTGGAAGGAAAATTTTCCCTTCTCCTCTAAAACGGTGTCGTTCAAAAGGATTAAATTGGAATTTAAAATAAATAAAAGGGTAAATTAAAAAAAAACTTAATTACAAAAACATTAAAAGGCGAAGGGGCTAAATAAAATAAATGAAATTCGCAGTGGTATCACATTTTCTCTTTTTTAAAATCGTAAATAAGTAAAAAAAATAATCGAAAGAAAAAAAAGTAAACTACCTTTAAAAAACTGCCAATTGCTCTTTTTTTATTCCTCCTCCTCTTTTCTCTTTTTTTTTTTTTACAATGAAGGGAGAGGCCTAGCCTCCCCAAATCCAACGGTACAGATCAATTACATCAACGACTGAGATTAAAGGGTATCTACAAATTAAATCTCTAAGATTACAAAATCATATCTTCTAAGATTGCATATCATATCTAAGATTATATATCATATCTAAGATTGCATATCATATCTAAGATTATATATTATATCTAAGATTGCATATCCCTGAAGATTATGTTTCCATAAGCTTGTAGATGGACCTTCAACCTTTTCAAGTAATGGGCAATTCCGATCGGGCCAAATAATATTACTTTGGGTTTTCTTTTTTGTGAGCCCGGGCTAAAATTGGGTATTACAGCTGCCCTTCTTTGCTCGTTGTCGTGTAACAGGAACGGAGCAAAGACTTTAGAAATGGCCAATTTTTGCCCAGTCACGCTGGATCTTAGTGCTCTTCTTCTTCAAGCAGCCACATTCCATCCTACTGCATCTTCAAATGTATAAGAATTGGTGCTTCAATCTACTCCACTGCAATATCAAGGAGATAGGACTTACAATCTTCAACCTATTCCATCTTGACCGTGGAGATATGATTATCGGCTTCAATGTACTCCACCAGTAACCACGGGGGTAAAATCCACCATTTTCGATCTGCTCCAGTACTGCTTAGGGAGATAAGATCTGAAATCTTCAATCTATTCCACTGTTGTCCAGGGAAGTAGAATTACTGGCTTCAATGTACTCCACTGTAACCACAAGGAGGTAAAATCCGCCATATTCGATCTGCTCCACTACTGCTTAGGGAGATAAGACCGAAATCTTCAATCTATTCCATTGTTGTCCGGAAAGTAGAATTACGGCTTCAATGTACTCCACTATAACCACGGGGAGGTAAAATCCGCCATCTTCGATCTGCTCCACTCTCGCTTAGGGGATAAGACACGAAATCTTCAATCTATTCCATTGTTGTTCGGGAAGTAGAATTATCGGCTTCAATGTACTCCACTATAACCACGGGAGGTAAAATCCGCCATCTTCGATCTGTTCCACTCATCGCTAGGGAGATAAGATCTGAAATCTTCAATCTATTCCATTGTTGCCCGGGAAGTAGAATTATCGGCTTCAATGTACTCCACTATAACCACAGGGAGGTAAAATCCGCCATCTTCGATCTGCTCCACTCTCGCTTAGGAGATAAGATCAAATCTTCAATCTATTCCATTGTTGTCTAGGGAAGTAGAATTATCGGCTTCAATGTACTCCACTTGTAACCACGGGGAGGTAAAATCCGCCATCTTCGATCCGCTCCACTACCGCTTAGGAGATAAGACTGAAATCTTCAATCTATTCCATCGTTGTCCGTGGAAGTAGAATTATCGGCTTCAATGTACTCCATCTGTAACTTCTGTGGATGTAAAATCCGCCATCTTTGATATGCTCCACTACTGCTTAGGGAGATAAGATCTGAAATCTTCAATCTATTCCACTGTTGCCCAGGGAAGTAGAATTACTGGCTTCAATGTACTCTACTATAACCATAGGGAGGTAAAATCCGCCATCTTCGATCTGCTCCACTGTCAATGCAGGAAGGCAAGATCTACTATCTTTAACCTGCTCCACTACAAACGAGGAAGGCAAGGTTTTGTTTTCGATCTGCTTCGCTGTCGATGCAGGAAGACAAGATCTGCTCTTTCACTGATCTGTTCTCTGGGGAGCATGACCTGTATAATGAACCTAATTATGCCTAATGATTAGAATGGCATGATCAAAATGCATCAAATGCTCCTAACTAGACATCTATGAATGGTGCTTGCATGAATGCAAAATTTTATTTTTCCGAGAATGATCCCGCTTAGGTTGTCATTACTCGAAGTTTATTAAGGCTTTGTGACTAACGTGCTACAACGCCTTCTTGCTTGACTGGCTTTTCTGAAGAACATTTAGCCAGGTTGCCCCCCAGTGTGAACCTTCAAGTTTAATCCATTGGGGCGCAAAAATTCATACAATCGTTCTCTCACTGTAACCCAAGAGTATATGACTTTTCTTCAATCCTCTACTATCACAATTCAAAGATACATGATCTAAATCTTTCTAGTCTCTTACACCATTCCCAAGGTGTCGTACCAAAGGCTCATGCGCAACTGAAGGCTCTCTTCCCTGAGGTAACCTCTTTCTATTGCCTAGTGATCATTAATTGCTTGTTGACCTAGGCTTTGTCATCAACACGACATCCAATTTTTTGACAACAAAATCCAAAGAGAAAGTCCTAGTTTAGACTGTTCCTTTTTAGATTCCAACCTTTAAACCGTGTACGTTCTAAATAATAGTCCTGTTTCAGGCTCTTGTATTATTTAGAAACTTCTAGAGTAATATGCAAAACTTCCTTCGTGAAAGTTTTATTAGTCCATTGATCATTATTCTAATGCAACATGCTTGTAAAAAGAACAAAACGATGGATGAAATAGAGATACTTCTAAGCATAGCTTGAAATAAATAAATTATCAAAGATAGTAAAGAAGAATAACAAAGAGATTAATTGGGAATACGTATCTTGGAAACGAATGAAGTGTTCCGAGAATAACAAATTTAGTATAAATAATATGAATATTGGGTGCCCAGATATCGCAGACTTGAACTTCTCTGTACAAACTTTTTTGAAGATCCATCCGAGTTTGACATGTGTTTAGGAGATCCACAGTACTCTGCCAATGCCCCAAGATGTTGCCTACCTTTTCTTGATAATTCTGGTATAACAAGATCACCACATGCCCCAATCTGGTTAAAATTTGAGTTGCTCTAATCACCTCGTGCCCCATTCGATCAATATTTGAGCCGCCTTTTCGGGTTTTCAACTCAAATCCCCTTTGGTCTCAAAGTGCCCTTTGCGGGTTTTCACTTTGGCCTCTCCATTTTTTCTTTTTTTTGTTTTTGAATCTGAACTCATAGGTTTAGACAAGTCTTCGTTATCCCTTTCGATCAGAACCAATGTAAAATCTTCTTTGTGATCAAATTTCTTTGATAGAGCCTTTTGGGGCATAATTTTAACTATGACGAAAACTTTGGATCTTCCTCTTCAATTAATATGGAATCCAACAACGGAGAAATGACAACTTGACTTCGACGGGCTAAACCATTATGAGCCAAAGAAGAAGGTATTGCCCCGGAAAGGAATGCATCGTTCATGATGTTAATCTTGAACATACTGTAAATTTTTTTTTGATATTGCATTGTTGTTCAGATTACAATGTCAATGCATACCCAAGCATGACTATACGAAGACATCTTTGAACTCTTTGAAGTAACTCAACAAGGTTCTGCTTCATTTCTTCGGTTATGCACGTTCCCTTAAGGTCACAATCTCCATTGTCTCCCCATGAGGTAAGATTTCATTCCTGTTCGACCATCTGTAACAAGTCTGAAAATAGGCCACAATCTATGCCATCTTTAAAGTCATGAGATCCCTCTAAACACAGATCCCACTAAAAGGAACTTCTGAATCCGTAACAGCATCACTCATGTCGTTGATATCTGGGGACCCATAATAGGTACCAAAGAATATACAAAAGAATGTATGAATAATCATTTGTACCATTATGAATGAATAAAAGAATAATATGGAAGAAGATTCGAAAGAATGAAAGTACAATTATTCGAAAAGAATGAAAGAATATTGGCTTAAAAATAGATATATTTTATTAGAATAACAACGTTCAGACATGAGCCTATTTCATAAATGAATTCTTATTGCCTCTAGGCTGAAGGCAACAAGTGTGTTTTAAACATTACTCTGAGTAATCTCTAAATACTACAGGGGCTTCTTCTGCAGTCTAATTATTTAAAACACTCCCAAGTCTATAAGGGCAAAAATCTAACAAGGTCTCTTCTTCAGTTGTTTCATCGTGAACACTTCTCGACACCCCTTCATATTCAATCATGACTAGGTACCAGATGAACCATCTATCTTGACAATACCCATGTTGATGAATTTTTCAACTAGCTTTTTGAAGGTAATGCAATTTTCTATAGAATGCCCTGTAATTTCTACATGATAATCACATTGTGCACTTGCATCATACCATTTGGGATACGGGGGCTGTGGAGGCTTCACATGTAAAGGAGCAACAACATGCGCATTGAATAAGCTTTGATACAGCTCCTTGTACGACATTGGAATTGGCGTGAACTAGACCTTTTCAGTACCTGGCTTCACACCAATTCTTGTCTTGATGAACCCTGTTGGTTAGCAATCGATTTTTCGTATGTATTCACGCTGTTCACCTCATTTCCTTTTTCTTTTGAGGCTTGCCTTCTGTTATTTCCTCCAGCATCAATCTTTCCGCTCCTTATGGCACTTCCAATTATTTCACCATTCATGATTATGTCAGAAAAGCTTTTTGTCGCACTCCCTAACATATGTGTGATGAACGGAGCTTTCAATGTATTTATGAATAACATTGTCATTTCCCTTTCCAAGAGCAAATTGAACTTGGACTACGACCACCCTCCACCTCTGTACATCTTGCTCAAGCTTTCATTTGATTTTTTTTCCAAATTCTGTAAGGTGATTCTATCAGGAACCATATCTGTCACATGACTGTACTGCTTTATGAATGCATGTGCCAAATCTCTCCATGAATTAATCCGGGTACGATTCAATTGATTGTACCACTTGGATGCTGCCCCTGTGAGGCTATCCTGGAAGCAATGAATCAAGAGTTGGTCATTATTGACATAACCAGTCATTCGTTTGCAGAACATGGTAATATGAGCTTCGGGGCTACTGGTTCCATTATATTTCTCAAACTCTGGCATTTTGAATTTGTAAGGGAGCACTAAATCCGGAACCAGACTCAATTCTTTAGCATCCATCACATAGTAGCCTTCTGCACATTCCATCGCTCTAAATTTCTCTTCCAACCATTTGTACTTTTCCTCTAGTTGTTTTGGCAATTCATCATTCATTTCTCCTTTCTAACCGTCTCATCAAAATCAGGGATAGCAGGATTAACAAAGTTGGCTCCGGGATAAACATGTCCCTCATTGTCTCCTTCTTCATTATTGAGCACAGAGCCTTTTCCTTTATCAGTTCCTTTGTTGAACCATTGAGTTAACTGAGTCAACATACTCCCTTGAGATTCTATCATTTTGTCTATCATTTTTTGCTGCTCATTCATTTGCTTTTGAAGTTGCTCTTGCATTTCCTTTTGGGATTGTTCTAGTCTTTCCATCCTTTGATCCATATCCTTAGTTTTCAATCGAGTACCGTAGCGGTGTTTAGTAGGTTGGTTGGTTTCCAGATTAACTGAGGAATGATTTATATCAATTAGAATCTTTTAGTGGACTAAATCCCAAAACCCAAAAACAAAGAACCCTTAAAACGTAAACACAAAATTCTCCAAAAGTGTTATGAGTTCTAATATTTTAATGGGTGTATTTTCTAATGTTGTAAAAGAGCCTATTTATAGGCTAAATTCGTAGTTCAAATAATAATAAAATAATCAAGACTAATAAGAGTTCGACTAAAATAAATAAATAGAATTTAACTAGGAGATTATTTCTCAAATTTGACTAAAATATTAGGCATACTCAACAAATCTCCACCTTGACTCGTATTTCCACAACGCCATCTTTACCAAAGCCTGCCATGGGCCTATCTTGAACTATGCTGGGAATTAACTGAGTTGAATTTGTGTTTAGAAGTTGGAAGACTTCTAGCCTTCGACTAGTGCACTGCCAAATCAAAACTAACGCGGGTCTGATTTTCACAAACACAGTGCCCTAACTTTTCAAAACCTACATCCAAAAGAGAACATCTCTTCAATGAAACAGTCATACATTTCAAACATAGTGTCTTAATGTCGCTTGACTCGATGTTGATTCTACAACCTTTCGAGTCTAAAATACTCAAGGTGATGAGATTCTTTTGTAAATCAAGTACATACCTGACATTTGAAAGTGTCTTAATCGTCCAATCGTTCATCCTAATTTTAACAGTACCAATACTGATTACCTTACTAGATGAATCATTTCTCATGCGCACAACTCCACTTTCAACTGAACTGTATGTGGAGAACCATTCTCTGTTAGGACTCTTGTGGAAAGAACATCCCGAATCTAGGATCCGCTAGGAAGTAAGCTCAGAGCTATCACTCATTGACACTAACTAGAAATCATCACTACTTTCGTCGGCCAAATTAGCACCAACTACATCTTCCTCGTTACTCTCAGCGGCCATTTTATTTCACAGTTTATACCAATCTGCTTTGACGTGACCTAACTTCTTACACTAGCGATACCTTTTGTCTCGCTTATTTGATGCTACTAAAATAGAAGCTTGCCTATCTAACTTGCTATCTGAACCAAACTCATTGTCAAGTTTGTCTTTACTCAACAAATAGCCCTTTACATCCTCGAATGAGAGGTTATCTCTACCATAAATCAGGGTCTCCTTGAAAGACTTGTATGAATGGGGTAAAGAGCACAACAATAGCATAGCCTGATCTTCATCATTAATTTGAACCTCAACATTTTTTAAATTATTCAAAATGTAATAAATTGACTGATGTGACCTCTAAGGTGCTCACTTTCGTCCAAGCAGAACTTGTATAAACACTGTTTCAACACTAAATGTTAGCTAGAGATTTAGTCGCATAAAGAGTTTCAAACATTTTCCACAAGGCGGATGAGGTTTTCTCCATCAATACCTCTTGCAATACTCTATTCGCGAGGCATAATTGGAATGTAGATGGGGACTTTTCATCAAGCTCTTCCCATTCTGTCTGATCTAGATTTTCATGCTTTTTCCTGATAATGACCTTTTTCAGGCCGGTCTGAACTAGAATTGCCATCATCCAAACTTGCCACAGATTGAAATTTGTGACACCATCGAACTTCTCAATGTCAAACCTTGTTGTTGCTATCTTTGAACAGACTAATCTATGAAAATTGAACTAGCTCTTAATACCACTTGTTGGGGATTGACCCGATTAAGCAACTATCAAGTAAAAATAGCAGAAGAAATTGAGAAATTGAACACACAAATTTAACGTGGAAAATCTCCTCCAAAGAGGATAAAAAACCACGGGCAAAAATAATTTTACTATAATGGCAAAAGAACGAAGAGTACAAAAGATGAAGATAAAAACTAAACCCCGAAACCCAGAAACAACCCTCAAAGCGTAAACACAAAAATTCTTCAAAAGTGTTATGAGTTCTAATATTTTAATAGGTGTATTTTCTAAGGTTGTAAAAGAGCCTATTTATAGGCTAACTTCATAGGTCAAATAATAATAAAATAATCTAGACTAATCAGAGTTCAACTGAAACAAATAAAAAGAGTTTAATTGGGAGATTATTTCTCAAAATTGACTGAAATATGACGCATACGCAACAACTTGGGGGAATGGAATAACATTCCCCCTTATTCATTGAATGATAAACCATTCATTTGTTTGGTTGAATGTAATACTCATTCGATGGAATGACCATTACTTCCTTATTACTTGTCTTCTCGTAATAGCTATTCTTTGGTATCACCAAAGAATGACTATTCCATGCAACATTGAATAACGAAAAAATTAATTTCAGATTAGTCCTTTAAAACTTGGACCTAGAAAATATAAAAATATGATATTTGAAATAATTTCATATAAAATATTTAATTTCAAAATATAATTTTAAATAAAACTAAAAATATTTTAATATAATTTAATATAAAAATAATTATATTAAACATATTATTAAATTATATATTATTTTATTAAATTATATTTAATAATAATTATATTAAAATATGATTAAATTATTTATTATTATTAAATTATTTTAATAATAATCCTATTAAAATTTAATAACAATAACAATAATCATCTACTTGAAAAAAATTCTGCTAAGGGTACTTTGGTCATTTCAAATTTTTTGCTTATGGTATTACAACATCATTCCCTCCAGCCAAACACAAGAATACTATTACAGTTCTATGACATTCCATTCAACTAAACTGTTGAATTACTTATTACAGCTCCATTCCATTACAATTTTATTACATTACAACTCTATTCTATTAGAACAAACCAAACGTATTGTAAGGTTTTACCCAATTATGTAAACCCAATTAAGTATAAAATAACGTTGTCCAATTTAAAAGAATAAGAGTTTTACTTTAATGGAAATTAAATCTTATCCGTTCATTAGGATACTTGATTTACGTTCGGGTTGAAAATTGATCATTATAAATTGATCCTCCTTCTACCTATTATGGTTACACACAAAAAAAAATATAAAAATTGTAGCCTCCATCACTAAAGGTTTGTGTAATTAAGGAAAATGTCAAGTCTAATGGTAAACTTCAACTCTGGTAATTCTTATACTTGAAAAAATCATACCATTTTATAGATCCTAAAATCATTGTTTTGTGTAATATTAGGGTTTTGGTTTGCATTATATTAAGATCATAAAAATATTACAATATATAGCAATACATTTCCATTTAAAATAACATTTAAAAATTACTAAAAATATATTTTAGCATTATTTAATATGTTTAGGTTCCATAAAAAATTATTTTCATTATTATTTGAGATGTTTAATTATTTTTGGCATTCGATAGTTTTATAATTATTTGCTTTTAATAATATTCACAAAAATGTGAATGTTGTTTATCACTGTGTTGTGAAATATTACTTCAAATATAATGAGCTATTAAAGTAATGGTTTTTGCGGTGAAATTTTGATTCATATCTGAATGAAAGTTATTTTATCTAATTATTCAATATTTTACTATAAGTTGTTTCTCTCTTTTTTTCGTTACTTTTAAAATGTTATTTAATTCTCTTAATTATTTTTAAAATTAATAGAATTTTATTATAAATTAGATCAATTCTTAAAAGGATTTTTACATTAATAATATAAAATAAATAAATAAATACCAGAATATGATAAGTGGATTAATATTTATGAGAATAGGTAAATAAAATAGTGAAATACTGGTTCCGCTTGACCAATCGGCAGCACCATTTTATTTTATTTTTTAAAATTTAGGTACAACCTGACCAATTAGCAGCACCGGACTAAAATGTGATGGTCTAAAAACCCTAGGGACCTTATATGTAAATTATTCATTTTAATTGGCAGCTGAAAAAACGCTGAAAGGGTGCCTCTTACTTTAAAAGGGTAAATTGCACCCTGAACCCCCTTATTTATTATTAATTTTTATTTTCTTTTAACACAAAAAATAGATTGGCCTCTTATCAATTAGTCTAAAAGTTTTTCTACCAAAAAATGTTTTTGTAAGTAAACTGATTTCAGCTCGAAATAAATTTTATTTATTTTTCAAAAATATTTCTAATTTTATTATCAATTTGATTTACGTATTACGATATAAAATTATAATTATAAAAATTAAAAAATCTTATTATTATAAATTATTATTATTAGTTAAATTTATAGTTTCCAAATATAATTAGAGAAAAGGAAACTACTATAAATATCGTTAACTTTTATGTTTTAAAAATGAATAAAATTTATTTCCAATTGAATCGGTTTACTTACAAAAATACTTTTTGGTAGAAAAACTTTTTAGACTAATTGATAAGAGGCCAATCTATTTTTTTGTGTTACAAGAGAATAAAAATTAATAATAAACAATGGGGTTCAGGGTTAGACCTGATCATGGGTCGTGCCACCCGGCCCGGCCCGAAGGCTTGCCTGAAGTTTGGGAGGGTTTGGGAAAAAATATAGGCCCGAAAAATGGGCTTGGATAAAAAATAAGGCCCGTTTAAAAATGGGTTGAGCCACAGGTAAGGCATTTTTGGCCCGGGCCCGGCCCGAATTCACTAAAGGACAATAAAAATCTACTTTTTTTTTTGTTGTTGTTTTAATTTTATTTTCTTGTTGTTTTCTCCCTATTTTGCTACCATTTTACTATTATGTTGCTACTATTTTGTTGTTATTGTTTGAATATTGTATAAAACTTATTTTATTGTTAATTTTGTTATTATTTTAAAGGCATTTGTTAATTTTGTTATTATTTTAGAGGCATTTGTTTGTTAAGTTGCGTTTATCTTATTGTTATTTAAGTCTACATATTTTTTAAAATTTATTTTCAATTTGTTGGGAAATATTTATTTTGATGTTTTTAATATTTTTGATGTATTATATATTTAAAATTATATAAAAAATTAATATGGGTGGGTCGGGTCGAACCCGGGTTTTAGCATTTTTATCCAGGTCGGACTTGGACAAAATTTTAGGCCCATTTTTTGGGCCGAGCCTGGGCCTAGTAAATGGGCCTAATTTTTTAGTCGAGTCCAACCCGAACTTGGCTCGGCCCGACCTGGCCCATGAGCACCTCTATTCAGGGTACAATATGGCGGCACCTTTAAGCGTTTTTTCAACTGCCAATTAAAATAGAAAATTTGTATATAAGGTCCCTAGAGTTTTTAGACTATCACATTTTAGTCTGGTGCCACCGATTGGTCAAGCTGCACCCGAATTTTTTTTAAATAAAGTGGTGCCACCGATTGGTCAGACGGCACCTGTATTTCACTATTTCATTTGCCTATTTTCGTAAATATTAATCCTGTTATCTTATTCTGGTATTTATTTATTTATTTATTTTATATTATTAACGTAGAAAACCCCATTTAATTAGCAAATATATATTTTATAAATTATAAAGATATATTATTTAATAAATTAGAAAAGAAACATGTAAAATTATTTGCAACTCATGTGACTTGGGAACTAATTATATAAAAATCAACCTTATATATCATATAATAATTAATTATTAAAATTTCATAAGGTTAATTTTATTAGATAAATAAAGAGAAAAATACCAAAATTATACATAACTTTGATAAAATTTGTAAGGTTATACCTCATCTTTAATTTGGGGCGATTGTATACATTAAATTTTAATTTTGGTTCAATTTTCACATTTTACTAATCTCATTATCTATGTGGTTCGTTATTTATATGGCACAATTCTCTATTAAGTCATGTGTAAATTCTTGACAAGACTTTTATTAGCTTAAAAATAAGCAAACAAATTTAAATTATTTCCACTTGATTAAAAAAATACACTTGAGAAAAAAGATTTTTATTTCCTCAAAAATCTATTTTTAAATCTAAGTAGAAATAATTTAAATAATTTATTTATTTGTTAACTTAATAAAATGCCACATCAATAATTTACGTATGATTTAACAAGAAATTATGTCACCGATAATGAAGTTAGTAAAATGTGAAATTTGAATCATAAACAAATTAAATTAAAAGTTAATATATAACCTTACAAATTTTATCAAAATTTATGTACAATTTTATATAAAACCAATAAAAACTATAAAAAACAAAACCAAGTCAATAACCAACTTATGATATAATATTTTGATTTTGCAAGTAAGATATTCTTTATCTTGTCTACACTGAAAATCACTTAAATATCTTAAATAGATATTTTCAGATTTTCATTTTTCAAAGTAGAAATATTTGGTGATATTCAATGATTTTAAAGTGATAATCCTTAGCAATGCTTAGTATCAAACGTACTGTTTTTGTTGTTGGCCAAAACTATCAAACCAAATGCAAAACGATGCAGGATAACATTGTCAAAAACTGAAAGACAGTAGTTTTGTCCAAACAGATGTGAAGTTGAAACTTGAGAAGGTTTGGTTATTTGATTTTTGATAGTTGTTTGTTATGGCGCAATGGATGGGTTTGGAATTTTTGGGGGGTTGGGGGTGAGGATAGAGAGAGTTGTTGGTTCACGGTTGTCTTGACTAATCCCCTATTCTCAAGCTCGTTTCCCACGACCGCTTTTGCCGCTCACCCGGTCGTGTAAATGCAATCCTATTTCTATGCTCATCATCATATCACACCGCTCTATACCCATTTCTCTCCATCTTTCTTTCCTCTCTATCTTTTCTTTCCTCTCTTATCTCTTCTGTGCCCTTTGGTGTTCTCTTCTTTGGCTGAATAATCGACCTCTCCCCCCTCCATTAAGACGTTTGGATCATGCACTTTCAACTCGTCATTTAATTTTGCTCGTTTGGGTATGTTTCGTATTTATCTGTTTTATTCATTCTAGCAAAAAGAACCCAGAAAGAAGAATGGGAAAATATTTGATCTTTACATGAATCTTATACTGGGGTTTTTCTTTTTTTCTTTTCTAAGATAACCCCATTCCTAATGTTTTTTTTTATTGTGCTTATTTCACAAATATCATTAATTTAAGGATATTTCTATGGTGAACATATTAGTATATGAATGTGCAGGATGGGAAGGGTTAAGCTAAAGATAAAGAAGTTAGAGAACACAAATGGCCGTCAGGCGACTTATGCCAAAAGGAAGCATGGGATCATGAAGAAGGCTAATGAGCTTTCCATCCTATGTGATGTAGAAATTATCCTCCTTATGTTCTCCCCAACTAACAAACCTTCAGTATGCATTGGGAAGCGTAGGTAGGCCATATTCTTAAATCTTCCTTTTGCATGTAGTTCCCTTTTTTATCTTTTAAATTTTAGGGGTTCATACTTTAGCTTTAAAGAGGATTGATTAAGCACCAAATTTGGTTTGTATAGTTCATTTAGAGGAAGTTCCATTAATATCCGAAGATAAATTCTCTGGTTTGCGATTTGTGGCAAGTAAAAATGATGTCATTTCTGGTGAAATATTGTGCTATAAACTTCTTGGTAATGAATATCAAAGTGAATACATATTACAAGGATGAAACGTCCAAGAACTTCGCTAAAATGTTTTCTACTTGTTCATTTTTGTAATCAGATAAGTCAAGAGTTCATTACATGGTTTATTTCTCTAAATTAGACTTTAGATAGCTTGATGAATATGGTTACCTAGGCATTTTACATGGTAAAAATATATGGAACCACAGGTTGCTTATGGAAACAATGCTCTGATAATTTCTAGAATTTGATCTTAGCCAATGCCATTTTCAAAAGGGACAGACAGGTTTCTATTTTGGCAAAATAGTCTGGTACGGTATAAATACTAAATATGTGTCTCCATTCCTAAGAAGTGTTTATGTAAGCAAAATCATCAAATAATGCTCAAATGATGCGAATTAGTAGTGGCTATGAGAGTTTCATGATAGGTGCAAATTATGCTAAGGTATATATGAGCTATTATCAAATTAAGTAAGCAATGTAGATCCATACATGGTACTGATGTGAAGGAACTTGGATTGCTTAAGATTTCCTTGCACACCACTAATTTGATTCAGTGTTCATATGTAATGTACATTTTTTTTGTCAAAGCAGTTTTGGTTGGTTTGATTTATGTGGAAGGCTATTACCTACTGTAGCAACATTAATATATTTTATTCTTCCATGTGGTTTCAGCAGCATTGAGGAGATCATCGAAAAGTTTGCTCAACTAACTCCACAAGAACGGGCCAAAAGGTGCAGTCAAATTTTCCAAGTTCAAAAATGACGTTAATGATCCTCATACTTTTAAGAGTTTAATTTTAAACTTATTGAAGCGGAATTAACTCACATTTTAATTTCAATTTTCTTGGGACAGGAAGTTGGAAAGCCTTGAAGTAAGTTCTTTCATACAGTTATCTACCTTTTAGCAATGTTACCGTTTTTGCTTTGTTTTCTCTAACTCATTTAATGTATGAAATATCATCACCCTTATGAGTTATATAGTTTGTTTTTTCTTTGAGAGTCTAGGCACTGAAAAAAACGTTCAAGAAGTTGGACCATGATGTAAATATTCATGAATTTCTGGGTTCAAGGTACATGACAATCTTGTTTTTGTTTGCAAAATTACTCCTAGTTAATTTTATTTATTTAATTTATTCTACAAAATGTTCTGATAGGGTTATGACTTTCTTTTTCTGTTTTCTTTCTTTTTCTGCAGTACGCAAACAATAGAGGTATGCATGCATGATGACCTGTTACCTTAATCTATTATGATAATTTGAGATTCTTAGACCATATTGTTTATCATTCTAACAAGCATTTTGTATATCTGTAATTGCTATGGGCAGGATCTGACCAACCAAGCCAGATTATTGCAGGCTCGGCTTTCTGAAATACACAGGAGACTGAGGTGAGGGCCTACATATTTTTGAACGTTTTAGTTGTCTGATCCTTAAATGTGCAACCTTTTGTCTTTAACTTGTGCTAATATTACTATTGACTACTCAGCTGTTGGACTGACGTAGACAAGATCAATAATGTCGAACATTTGGGGCAAATGGAAGATTCACTGAAGGATTATCTGAATCAAATTCGAGCCCATAAGGTATGCCTATCGTTTCTCTAAGTAGTTAGATCTTTTACGACAAGATGCGCTTGAGTTTGCTTAGATAAACCAAGGCAAAAGGAGAAAGGAATAGCTGATGCAAGCAGTGGAATGATGAATGAAATCACATACTTTTCATCTTCTCTTTAAAAGCTCAAATGATGAATGCCAAATATGTTTTTTCACTTAAAACTACCTTATCTACCTTCTTTTGGCAGGAAAATTTAGGAAAGCAGCAGCTTTTACCGATAGAATGCACAAGTCAGGTAAGAATGTCTGATGTACTTGAAATATTTTCCTGCTCAGCTTGCTCTTTAAAGTAGCAAGAACATAATATCTTAACGATCCTTTTATTGCAGTTCCAAAATGAAATGCATGTACCTTTTAGAATGGGAATTGAGCAACAGCTCCAATCTCTTGCATGGATGCCTAATAATGATAGTAGACACATGGCCTTACCTGAGGACCCAAATCTGATTCCCCCTAGGTGAGTGGAGTTTCTAGAAATTTTTTTTTTGCTAAACTTTCACTGATACATATAATCTTGTTTTCTACAAATTGAAACTGAAATAAATGCCTACTTTCGGATGCAAGCATTTGTTTAAATAAATCTTTTGTGAAGCATGAAATACGTGTATGAGTCTCTAATTAGTAATAGTAATATTTATTTATTTTTGTTACATGTATAAGTTGATGAAAAAGGCCTTCCTTGATGCATTATGATGTTGATTTGTAATTTCAGGGATGTGGAGTGTTCTGCAAGTTCCTCATTTGGAAGTTATTCGGGTTACTTTGGCACACCTAAAAGTTCTGAACTATCGAGTTCTGGACAAGAAAATGGCATCCTTAATGATTTGCAACTAGGTGGACAATGCCCCTTCTTCTCGTACGATCTTAGCATACTGAATGATCGCAAATTCCCACCAGTGGCAGAGATGAACTTTCCAGAAACTCCTGTAGATTATCATGTTAACGGAGTTCTAGCAGGTCCTAGAGCTGGATATGACCCAAACCAAGGTAGTTGGGCTTCCACTTCTGGCCCTTGTGCTGTTACCATGTTTGATGAGCCATTATATACTGGAGTAAGTCTTTCGCCATTACTCTCATTATGCCTTCAATTCTTGAGCAACATGGCATGTGTCACGTACTATTTTACCTGCATGAACGTCTGTACATTCACATATATGTGGACCATAGGAAGAGGCATGTGTACGTATGCATCTCTCATCTATATAATATATTCACGGTCTCTTATATCCACAAACTGGAAATTGTATACGTTCTCGACATAATTCAAATTCATGTTATTTTCTGTTGCAGCAACTAAACTGAGATGCAGAAGAGTGATGCTACAATTCATTTCATCCACTAAGCAGACTATGGAGAACTATACTATACAATGCGGAATTAACCCAAAATCCTCAAAAACTGCCTAGACATTTTGTTATCACCAAGTAAAACTCGTACTCGGATGATGAGATGATAGCTCGACTGCACGACATATGGTTACCTTAATAGTGGTAAAATGCAGACCAAATGCTGCTAACTCCAATCAAATGAGGCACCACATTTCTGTATACTAATATATTTAGTAGTAGATTTTCTTTTTAACTTATTTTTGTTTTCACCTTCTGATTACTAGAGTTTACTAATGGCGGTCACTGCTTTTCCTCAATGTCAAGTTTAAGCTGTAAATAAAATAAATAGCAAGGCATTGATTGTAAATCATATGATTAACATATAAAAATGCATGACAGCAACTTCACTGACTGAATTTGATACTGACGTAAAAATATGCATGGACTCAGAAACATCTCCACAGCTCAGCTGGATTTGAGAGAAAAGGGTCTCGCTAAAGCCATGTTTAAGAGCTCAGTTGTGGTGCAATAATTAAGGATTTAAAAGGAGATGTGCCCTGTTTTCTTAACAACATGAATCATGCAAAATTGAAGTTGGTGTTGGCTTGTTTCGATTGTGACTTGAGATAAGGAAGGGGGAGAGGGCATACTACACGATACAACTAACGACAAGATCAAAAAAATTGTTTTTTTTTTAAATAGAATGAAAACAAAGATAAATTTAGACAACTCAAAGTTTCCTTATGAGATATTTTGGTATTTGATAGTCATATTGAGCACTAATTAAATTTAAAGTTCACTTGAGTTGAACCCCTAAACGAGGAACACAATTCTCCCAAAATTGCTTTCTCTATTCTCAACACTCCAAAGTTGTTTTTTCCTTCCACAAAGCTCGAACCCAATATATTGTTGAAGGACATTGAGCTCCTTACCACTCAATCCAACAAATGTTTGGGAAACCTCAAATATTTGTATAATTATTTTAAAAAAATATTTAATTGAGTAAATTATGATTTTGATTTTTGAATTGCATACGATTTATAAATTTAAAAATTTAATTTGATATAATTTAATTTATTATTACTTAATCCAAATCAAAATTAAAAATTTGTTAGTCTTTAGAAAATAGTTCAAATAATGAAGCTAAGTTGATTATTTTTAATCACGAAGTACCAAAAGAATTACTATTTTGATAATAAGCATTTCACATTCTAAATGACAGAGAGAATATCAAACTTAAGTTTATAAAAGGATTTGACATTAATTAACAAAATTATTTATTAATGTTGGGATCGATCCGGTTAAGCAATGAATAAGTAAAAAATAGCGGAAAAATTTGAGAAATTAAACACACAAATTTAACGTGAAAAAACCCTCCGAAGAGGATAAAAAACCACGGGTAAAGATAATTTTACTATAATGACAAAAGAACAAAGAGTACAAAGATGGAGATAAAAACTAAACACCGAAACCCAAAAAACAAAGAACCCTCAAAACGTAAACATAAAAATTCTCCAAAAGTGTTATGAGTTCTAATCTCTAATGGGTGTATTTTCTAAAGTTGTAAAAGAGCCTATTATAGGCTAAATTCAGAGGTCAAATAATAATAAAATAATCTAGACTAATCAAAGTTTGATTGAAACAAATAAACAAAGTTTAACTGGAAGATTATTTTTCAAATTTGACTGAAATAGGAGTCATACTCAACAAATCTCCACATTGACTCATATTTCCACAACGTCATCTTAGCCAAAACCTGCCACGAGCCTATCTTGAACTATGCAGGGAATTAACTAAGTCAAATTTGTACTTAGAAATTGGAAGACTTCTAGCCTTCGACTTGTACACTGCCAAATCAAAACTAACTCAGGTTTGATTTTCACGAACACAGTGCCCTAACTTTTCAAAACCTGCATCCAAAAGAGAACCTCTCTTCAACGAAACGGTCATACATTTTTCCCTCCTATGACCAAGTTGCCTCTGCACCAAACAAGTTAACTTCGACTCTGTAACGGACGAGGGACGTACGATTTCACCGGTCACTGTAGAACCTTCTAGAATATAAAGACTGTCGGTCATTTTACCTTTTAACAAAATGAGAGCTCCATGAGATACCTTAAGGCTGCTTGACTCGATGTTGATTCTGCATCGTTTCGAGTCTAAAATACTCAAAGAGATGAGATTCTTTTGTAAATTAGGTACATACCTGACATCTGAGAGTGTCCTAATCGTCCCATCGTGCATCCTAATATTAACAGTACCAATATCAATTACCTTACTGGATGAATCGTTTCCCGTGCGTACAGCTCCACCCTCAACCGAACTGTATGTGGAGAACCATTCTCTATTGGGACACATGTAGAAAGAACATCCTAAATCTAAGATCCACTCAGACGTAAGTTTGGAGTTATCGCTCGTTCACACTAACAAGAAATCATCAGCGCTTTCATCGGCCAAATCGACAGCAACTACATCTTCCTTGTTACTCTCAGCAACTCTTTTATTTTGTAGTTTATAACAATCTGCTTTGACGTGACATAACTTTTTACAATAGCGACACATTTTGTCTCGCTTCTTTGATGCTACCAAAACAGAAGCTTGCTTATCTGCCTTGCTATTCGAACCAAACTCATTGTCGAGTTTGTCTCTACTCAAAAAATGACCCTTCACATCTTCGAACGGGAGTTTGTCTCTTCCACAAATCAGGGTCTCCTTGAAAGACTTGTATAAAGGGGGTAAAGAGCACAATAATAGCATAGCCTGATCTTCATCGTCAATCTAAACCTCAACGTTCTTTAAATCATTTAAAAGAGTAATGAATTGACTGATGTAATCTCTAAGAAGCTCACCTTCGTTCATGCGAAATGTAAATATATGTTGTTTCAACACTAAATGGTTAGCCGGAGACTTAGTCGCATAAAGAGTTTCTAACCTTTTCCACAAGGCAGATGATGTCTTCTCTATCAATACCTCCTGCAATACCGTATTCGTGAGGCACAACTGAATTGTAGACAAGGCCTTTTCATCAAGGTCTTCCTATTTTGTTTGATTTAGATTCTCAGGCTTTTTCTCGGTAACAACCTTTTTTAGGCCGGTTTGAACTAGAATTGCCATCATTTGAACTTGGCACAGGTTGAAATTTGTGACACCATCGAACTTCTAAATTTCAAACATTGTTG
The DNA here is from genome assembly GCF_025698545.1 of Gossypium raimondii. NCBI lineage: Eukaryota > Viridiplantae > Streptophyta > Magnoliopsida > Malvales > Malvaceae > Gossypium > Gossypium raimondii. The sequence goes on from NC_068577.1 coordinate 12,968,890, forward strand.
CTACCATATCTGAACGGGCTGATCTACGAAAATTGAACTAGCTCTAATACCAATTGTTGGGGATCGACCAGATTAAGCAACGAACAAGTAAAAAAGAGTGGAAGAAATTGAGAAATTGAACACAAATTTAACGTGGAAAAGCCCCTCCAAAGAGGATAAAAAACTATGGGCAAAGATAATTTTACTACAATGGCAAAAGAACGAAGAGTACAAAGATGGCGATAAAAACTAAACCCCGAAACCTGAAAAACAAAGAATCTTCAAAACGTAAACACAAAAATTCTCCAAAAGTGTTATGAGTTCTAGTCTCTAACGGGTGTATTTTCTAAGGTTGTAAATGTAACACCCCCTACTCGTATTCTTTGCCAGAATAAGGTACGAGGCATTACCGGAGTTTACCGAATTGATTCTTCGTTATTATGAGTTAATTACTATTTATTTACCGGAACATGTCATGACGTCCTTTAGATGAGTCTCCAAAACCCAAAACATACTTCTATTATAATCATACCATTTAGCATATTTATCACCCTTTAACTTAATACATATTCATTAAAGAAGTTTTGACACTTATATAATCATCAAACCATATACATGCCATATAAATCGAAAAGGAAATTTACAAAAGCTACCGGAGATAATCTGGATAGTGTGATCTTCAGTGTTGATCCGATCCTTCGTATATTTTCACGTCAATCTACAAAAGACATTGAATACACTCAAGTAAGCTTATAGAAACTTAGTAAGTTCAGAGGCATAAAACATAAAGCTTACCAAACAATCATACACTTAGACATTATACACCAATACTATAATTCTTTTGGGCCCATTTGTCACTTGCCATCCTTAATTAAATTAGGGAACGGTTACGGAAAATTGAGTACTTCACTTCCACTTTGCCATAGTATAACTATGGTCTTGCATATGATCACTTATCACTTTCCGAAGCCATAGCCCTGCCACGGTTTTACATGGATCACACTTATCACTTGTCACTGATAAGATAAGTGTAGCTAAAGCTACCACTTATCACTTGTCAATTGTCATTGATCAGATAAGTGTAGCTAAAGCTACCACTTATCACTTGTCACTGATCAGAAGTACTCAAATCCGACGTTTCGCTCAATTTGATCATTTATTCGGTTTTTGCATTGTTATTTTATTCTCAATCCATCAACAAATATATATCATCATACACTATATAATTCATAAAATTAACATTTAATCATTAAATTTCAGCCATATGAACTTACCTGGGTCGATTTATAGAATTTGTGAAAGTTCAGGGACTAATCAGCTACTTTTTCTTTTCCTCAACTTGCTTCGGGTTCTCGATCTATCATTGTAAAATCATTCACTTATCAGTATTGACTTCAGCTTCACTCTATTTCATATCCTTAATGTTTATAACCCGCTTATAAGTAACATTCTCTATAATTTCACTATTTACTTATGTATATTCAATGCTGTCCATCCGTGTCATAGTCACTAAATTATTTTTATCTTGGGCTACAGAACTCCAAATTAGGATCCGCTAATTTCCCTGAAACTAGACTCACATAAGCTTTAATTTCATATGTTATTCATCCTCTAATTCAATTCCCACAATTTTTGGTGATTTTTCAAAGTTATACTACTGCTGTTGTCCAAAACTATTTTAGTGCAAAATGTTGATTTCATTTTGCCTCACATTTCATAGTTCATACAATTCAGTCCTTACTCAATTAACCCATCAATTAAGCTAATTTTTCTCAATTAGTACTTTATCTAGACATTATAAGTTATTTCACAACTATTGAAATTCAAAATTTCCACATAAAGCCCTAATTTCAAACTCTTTTACTATTAGGTTCCAAACATTCACTTTCTATTCAATTCTTTCAATAAAATCAACATATAAACAATTTAAAGCTCTAATTCCATGTTAAATCATCATTTACTTCCAGCACATATTCATATCAACTTTCAATTTCTTTTATAGAATCAAAAACTAATGAATTCAACAAGTGGACCTAGTTGTAAAAGTCACAAAAACACAAAAAATTTTAAGAAATAATCAAGAATTGAACTTACTTGCAGTAAAAATATGAAAAACCAGCTTAAAGAAAACCCTTCTATGGTGTTTTTACTGATGAGAATGCAGAAAAATAAAGAGAAGTCCAGATAATTCCACTTCAATCCTAGCTTTATTAACTAAATTTTGTAATATTCCAATTTTGCCCTTAATTCTCCTTATTTTCTTGCTGATTTTGTACCTTTTCCGTCCAGCCCAAATAGACCTTGGGTCTATTTTCCTTTTAAGCCCTCTTTCTTTTATCATTTAAGCTATTTAATTATTTCCCATAATTTTACATTTACTACAATTTAGTCCTTTTTGTTCAATTAACTATCGGAACTTTAAATTTCTTGACGAAACTTTAATACTAACTTTTTAACACTCCATAAATATTTATAAAAATATTTATAAAAATATTTATGGCTCGATTTAAATTCTCTGAGTCTCGATACCTCATTTTCGATTCTAATTGTTTTAATATTTATTTCTAGTACACTATTCACTATTTCAAAAATTTTCCTAACTTCACATTTAACTTATTCTCACTAAATTAATAATATTTTCTACTCACTTGTCGGATTTAGTGATCTCGAATCACCGTTTCGACACCACTGAAAATTTAGGCCATTACAGTAAAAGAGCCTATTTATTGGCTAAATTCATAGGTCAAATAATAATAAAATAATCTAGACTAATAAGAGTTTGATTGAAACAAAAAAAAAAGAGAGTTTAACTAGAAGATTATTTCTCAAATTTGACTAAAATAGGAGTCATACTCAACAACCAATGATAGACTTTCAATTAATATATAGCTAGTATGAGTTTTGATATATGCTTTACCTAAGGTTAATTATTTTTGAACTAAATATTTAAAATTTAGAAGTTAAAATATGATTCAAGTTTTGTTCTCCTGTATATTTGGAATTTAATCTCCAATTTTTTATTTTCAAGAATTTATTCCTCTATTTTTCGAATTTAAAATTTAAGTCCAATTATTAACACCATTAAAATTTTTCCGTTGAATTTGTTGGTGTGACATTCTAAAATTTTAAAAAGTACTTAATTAGTAATCATGTCACAAAATGACATTATAATGTATTTGAATTTAACAAAAAAATCATGATGTTAATAATTCTTTAAATTTACGTCAATATTTTAATTAGAATAAAATATTTAAACTAACTAATGACATTATAAAGATTGAGATAACAAATTATATAAGATATTCAAGTATAAATGTTAAATCTCAAATTTTAACATAGTATAGGGATTGGAATTGAAATTTAATATTTTTATATAACTAGGTAAACGAACCAAACCATTATTGTTGAGAATGTAAAGAAAAAAAACAAAGCAAGTTAGGTGTCCCCACTTAGGGCCATCCTTTTATATATAGTAGCATAGATAATAAAAGAAAAGTGTTCAAACTCCTTTTGGTTTGATAAAAAATTTTACTTGCCTTCCTATAGTTAATAAAAATACTTAATTTTAGAGGTTTGATGAAAATACATTAACCTTTTAAGTTTTATTTATTAAACGAATTTCAAATAAAAACTTTATCATAAATTAATTAACTATTTTTCTACCAAAATTTGTTTAAAATAATGGTTAAAACTTGTATTTGACATCTAGATGATACAACATAAAACCCTAACATGCCCCTTACCCTTCTGGTAACTCTTGAAAAGAGTTATGTTAATCTTGGGCTGTTGGTTTTATCTTAGGAGATAAATCTTGGACTAATAAATCTGCCTATAAATCTAGCTAATTGCACTTAAACAATTGAATGAGCAACAATATAATCAAATTTATACCATTATTTCCATCGTGTTCTCTTGTGAATTGATTTGGTTGTAAACGATGGTGATGGTTTGGGATTTTATTTCCCAACCGATGAGTTAAATCTCATCGGGTTGGGATTATTTTTATGACACTTAACTGTTTTTAATTTTTATGGTATAAATCTGATTATCTTGCTGCTCATTCAATTGTTTAAGTGCAATCCATAGAAATAGTCGATGGCATATTATTCTTGTTAAGTTAATTTAATACGAAAAATGTTAGATTAATTTAACTAATATTGGATGGCATGAGCAAGCATTCGAATGATTCTTGCATCATACAGACAGAATTACATAGGCTACTGTAGTAAGACCCTGTATGAGCAGGGGCAGTAACTTAAGGTTTTGCCGCCGAAAGAGACAAACCACTTTAGAACTCTTCTGCACAGTAGGTTAATAAAGATTTTTCCATGGCATTATTGACAGTGAAGGTTGATTTTGAATAATCCCAACCCACCGCACAAATATCGTACACACTATATTTTTATTCTTTGTGAAAGTATCTTTGCCACAATATATTTAGTAGTTATTTATTTATAAAATATTTGCATATAACTCTCATATTTGCCATAACATTCCTACTATAACCTTTGCCATAGCATCTCCAGTTATTTACTAATTCCATATATTACATCATTGCATATTTACCTTAGTTTTGCCATAACATTTCATTCAATCGTTTTGCCATAACATTAACCCAACTTTATTAAAATAACTTGACCAACTTTGTGCCTCAATTCGATCCTCGTGGGAATGATACTCACTAATCACTTTATTACTTGAACCGACTTGTATACTTGCACAAATCGCATATTATTTCACACGCGACAAGTTTTTGGCGCCGTTGCCGGGGATCAGCAATTTGGTGAAATCTTGTTTGGTTATTTTACTTAGTAGTTTTATTTAATCTAGTTTAATTTAATTTGCATAGGTTTTCCATCAGTGCATGAGATGTGACATTCCTACTAACATAAAATACCTTTTTGATCTGGAGATTGACAGAAATTTGCGAAGAAAGAGAAAGGAATTGAGAAAAATGGCTGGAAACAGGAATGATTCCAATGGCAATCCAAATGATCACAATGAGAATCCTCACATGGGGCTTGTGGTGGATGACCGAGACAAGCCAATTAGAGAGCATGTTGTTCCAATACTGAATGATTTGAATCTAGGAATAGTTATTGTAACACCCTAAACTCGGCCTAGATGTTATGGCTGAATCTGGCAGTGTCACATGGAAGTGTTTTTCGTAAAGTGAGTTGTCGTTAAAAACCTCCTTTCTTTATCACTTCTTTACACTCTCTTTTTCTTAATACCAATACTTGTCGATAAATTTCAAACGTGATTCATATTCATAAGTTATTCTCTTTCAAAGCATTATAAATTTTCAAAACGTTATTTATCGCAGAAGCTTTTTAAAATAGTTTGCCAATTTGTGCGTATTTTGTTAAAACGTTTGTTTCGTTTTGAAAATTCGATTATCCCTACTACTAGTAGTTGTAAGTCAAAATAATAAAAACCCCAAATTAAACATAAAAATCCAGAGAGGCCATTGTTACAGTAAAATACCCTAAAAATAAAATTGAAATTATAATTAAGTACTAAATCGAATTAAATAGGTCGTGTGGCCACCGCTGAGTCCTATGTTTAAAGGTTACCTGTACAGTCAAATTAGAAGGGTGAGTTTACGAAAACTCAGTGTGTAATCCCATATAAAGCAAACAGACAGAAAATAATCACAGTCTGGGCCTAGGATCTTTTCAGTTTTAGAGACAATATCAGTTTGGGCCTTAGCCCATATCAGCACAGAAGCAATCATGTGTTTGGGCCTTGGCCCATTATAGTAACAATAATCAGTACAGTAATAGATTATATAGTAAACAGGTCCTACCCACCCAGCCTCTACACTCCATCTCCGTCCAACCCTACACTCCATGTGGGGATATAATCAACCCACCCATCCCTACACTCCAAAAAGTACCGAATGCGACACTAGACAATAGTTGCAGCTGAGCTACCAGTAAGTTAGGCTCAAGGCCTTTCAGTACACTTCCTCCAATCAATATCAATCCCCAACCCAATGCAATGCATCATACAGTCATGTCATAGTATCATGTATAATAAGTACAATGTGAATAACATGCTTAACATACAGACATACATATCTATCTCATATAGGCATATAACAGTCTTTTAGTCATTTCAGTCAATAAGGGGTCCAAGTAAGCTTACCGACCCTACAGTAGGTCTACAGTTGACTCGAGCGACCCGTGCAACCTTAGCAGTCAAACAGTAAAAATGGGCCCACAGGCCCATGTTGTATGCCTATGTGGGCCCATACGCCAGTATGGCCCACACAGCCCAAATGGCTTTGGCCGTGTGGATCACATGGCCTGGCCCAATATTTCCACATACCTGTGTGGTCCACCCGTGTGGGGCTATGCGGTCGTGTGACCCACATGGTCCAATTAGACCAAGCCCATGTATCATACATGGCCGGCCTCGTCGATCACACGCCCATGTTCGGTCACACAGCCTACCACACGGGCGGTCGCATGCCGGTGTGGTGTCGACAATCACATTTTTGACTTTTCATTGATTCCCATTTTCAAAGTTGTTTTTACACACCTGAACCATTTTCGATGTGTTTGTATACCGGAGCACTCTACTACCTAACCATTGATCGATAAACACCAGATTAATTTTCTGAAACGCATTCAAACTAAATAGGAACAAATAACTCATTATAATATGCAACCTCTAAACTTACCCACGACTCTCGAATGATTGACTAAAGTTCCCCTCGCGTCTGGTCTCTTTCTCTAAAATTCGCTACTGCCTAAGAAGATAAAGAAATAAAATAAAAAATTAGAACCCTAACGACAACCATTAGCCAAAAACCAGGAACTCACTTACTGAAACTACACGCACATAATTGCCAAAGATAGAGGCAAGAACCACAATTGTCATGGGATAGAGAGATAATTTCGAAAGGGGAAAGGATAAAGAACAACAAAGAACAATTTGGCACCCACTAAAACAACACAAAACCTCGTCAGCACTTCAGGAAGGGGTGTCCTAGCAAAGAAAAATAAAAACTGAAATTTGGGAAGAAGATCAAATATGATTCGGCTAGAGAAGAGAGAGTAAGAAGAACATTCAAAACTTTAGCAGGAACCAAAGGAATTTGACAGTAACAAAAGGGGAAAAATAAAATTGGCAGAGAAAACCCAAAAGTAAAGAAGAGTGAACGGTCAGAAAACTGAGAGAATGAGGAAGGCCAGCCGAATTTGCCACCACCAATTTTGGTTCTATCCAACCTTCTCCACCCTTATTTTTCTCTCCAAATCACTCCAACACAAATCCCCTCAACCACCGAATTCAAACCCCACTCAAACTCTTCAGAATTTCGGTCAAACCACAACACTCACACGACACAAGCAGTAAAAATAAATCTCATGTTTGCGCAAGTACTCGAACTCCAAACCTTTTGCTCACTTGCCCTCCACTTAACCACCAAACCAGTAGACCCATTCTGACATATTTTTACCAACTTTTAACTATAAGCTTACTGGACAAAAGCAAGGCTTTATTAAATTAAAATAAAAAATTTAGCCCAAGACAAGGCTTGAACCCAAGACTTCTCAGACACTTCTAGAACACATAACCACTGAAGCAGACATATATTTGTGTCACAAAATCACATAAATGAATATAAGGGATTTTTGGGGCGTTACAGTTAGACCAAATGTACAAGCTCAACAATTTGAGCTAAAACCGGTAATGTTTCAGATGTTACAAATAGTAGGACAATTTGGTGGACTACCCACTGAATACAAGACTGCATTTAAGACTTTCCTTAGAAGTCTGCGACTCGTTTAGACAACAGGGTGTTCTTAAAGATGACTTGTGGCTTAAATTGTTTCCATATTCCTTGTCGGATCATACGAGAGCATGGCTGAATGCTTTGTCATTGGGAACAGTGGAATCATAGAATGACCCGTGCCAGAGATTTATGTTAAGGTATAATCCTCCTACTATGAATACCAAGTTGAGAAATGATATTACATCCTTTCAGCAATTTGAAGATGAAACGTTATATGAAGCGTGTAAGTGATTTAAGGAGTTAATTAGGGAATGTCTGATGCATGGATTCCAGCACTGGACTCAAATGGAGGTGTTTTACAATGGGCTAAATATGCATACACGAATGGTAGTTGATGCCTCAGCAAATGGTACTTTGTTGGGTAAGACATATAATGAAGTATACAGAATTTTGGACAAAAATTGCCAACAATGATTACCAGTATACGACTACATGAGTTGGGATGGGTAAAAGAGCTGCTGGTACCGTAAAGCTTGACGCAATCACTTTGTTGATGGCCCAGGTATCTTCTCTAGCTTATATGTTTAAAACCATGAAAAATCCAACTGTGGTCCATGAGATGAAATCAACAGAGCTAGCATGTGCTTATTGCGGTGAAAATCATGTGTTTGACGAATGCCTATCAAACCCAACATCAGTGTACTACATGGGTGATTTTAATTGGAATAATAACCTCTATTCCAACACTTACAATCTGGGATGGAAGCAGCATCCAAATTTCAGTTAGAGTAATCAAGGTGCGAGGAATTTTAACAATGCCGCAAAACAGAATGCCAACAATGTACTGCCTGGTTATATTTATCTTATGCTGAGGCAGAATACTCAATAAGGTATCATCTTCTAATTCTATTGAATCTTTGTTGAAGGAGTATATGGCCAAAAATGATGTTGTGCTTCATAGTTAGGCTGCATCTCTTTAGGCTCTTGAAAATCAAGTAGGGAAAATAACGAATGCTTTGAATTCAATGTCACAAAGAGCATTGTCAAGTGATATTAAAAATTTGAGAACACAAGGGAAGGAGCAGTGCAAGGCTATCAATCTTAGAAGCGAGACTTAGCTAGATGATGTTGTTCAAAATGCCATGGCAGAAGAGGATGACTCAAGACGTGATCAGGTAAAGATCACAGAGTCATCTGGAAAACATACTGCACTTGAAAAGGGTAAGCTGAAGAATACTGTGGCAGAACCAGACCAGGTTGCCAACAAAAATGCCATAGCAAAACAGTATCAGTAACCTGAAGGATGACCACCTCTACCTATTCCTTAGTGATTCCACAATTGTAAACAAGAGGCCCAGTTTAAAAGATTTGTAGATGCCCTTAAACAACTCCATATCAACATACCGCTGGTAGAAGCTTTGGAGAAAATGCCCAACTATACGAAATTTATGAAAGACATACTATAAAAAAATCGCATATTAGGAGAATTTAAGACCGTTGCTCTCACTAAAGGGTGCACAACAATGTTGATGAACAAACTACCTCCAAAGTTGAAAGACAAAACAAAAGAAGCAAATCCTACCTCTGTACCAATAAGGGACAGTACTGAAGTTTCCCCGCCTATGCCAACAATAGCAGTGATCGCATAAGATCGTAAAATCAATCATATCATTAATGAGATCAACGAGTCTAACAAAGACGAGGAGGACGTGCCACTCTATTCTTTAAAAAAGAATATGCATTATAAGCATTTGACACGCAAGTCCACCCATAGACAACGAAGCAACAATAACCAAGATCCAAGTTAGGGAAGTTCTCTTTCCCTTATTACACCATGCATTCATATTTTAGGTTACATGTATGTTCATGCATTGAGGACAATGCATCCCTTATGTTTGGGGGTGTGTTGTGCATCTAGACTGCATTAGATATTCGTTGAGCATGATGTTTTAATATTTTTGTTCATTTGTCATTCATTTTGCCATGACACACATAACTGTCAGTAATTGTTTAGATTGTGATGAGTGTATTTTTGTCTGTGATGTTCTATGAGGAGCTTAATTCTTCAATATATTTTGAAAATTGTGACGGTGGATTAGGTGATTTTAGTACAAGATAGTTTGCTTGTAAATTGACCCTTAAATATAGGTTGTCCTAATTTTGATTACAATTGATCTATAATAAGTTTATTTTAATAAACTTAGAGATTCTTGAAGCTAAATTCAGTAACATGGCAATACTCAATAATGAATAAAGTGGAACTGTTAAAAAACAAAGAAAGAAAGAAAGCAATAAAATACTCTAATGCTTAGAATTGCTGAGTAGGTCAGCAACATTTTGTTTGCTCCATTGTGTTGTTGATTAGAAAATCGAGTTTGAGTAAGAGTATGAAAATAATAATAATAATAATAATAATAATAAGTAGTAGTAGTAGTAGTAGTTTAAGGGCACTCCACTGTAGTAATAGGCTGAGTAGCTAAGGGGGTAGTTGTTTGCTTTATCCATTTTTTAGTCAAAAGCCTTAGCTTCATGAGTGAGTATTCAAATCGTGGCATGATTGAGTATCCGGTAATTTGGTGTTTGCTCCATTGTGATTGTCGTGTCAAAGAATTGAGTGACAAGTTGAATCCCCTAGTAAAAAAATATAATACATAGATATGTATGTGGCCAAAAAAAAATGGAAAAAAGTGAAATTGAGTTTAGTTAAAAGATGAACTAGGTAAGTTAGAAGATACTTGCTATAGTGAAAGTTGCATGATTACTTAGGATTTCTTGTTTTTAGGGTAATATTTTCTGCACTGCCTTTGCTGAATGAGCTTATGAAACTTGATCAAATCTTTAGACATAGAAGATTGCTGAGAAATGAAGTACATGAATGATCTCTTAATGCTCTGACAGTACAAGGATGATTATGTTACTAAGGCAATTCTTATATTCATGCATATCTTGCTCGAGGACAAGTAATAACTCAGGTTTGGGGGTGTGATAACTCTTCAAAAGAGTTATATTTCATGCCTTTAGATTTAGCTAATTGCCTGTACTTTGGTACATTTAATTGCATTTTAGGATATTATTTTAGCATTTTTTAGAACATTGCATAAGGAACTTGGACGGTGCTTAAATATAGTACTTTGTTACTTTTAATTGCATGTGGGAGGTTTGTGTTTGGTGATTTTGGAGGTGCAGGATGAGAAAATGGAAATAGAGGAGTGAAGGTTTTTCGAGGAAAAATGATGGACAATTTGTCAACTTGTTTGCTGTGGCAATTCTCGAATCAGGGAAGATGACCGAGTCAACAATCAACGCGTACCAGCTTTAGCCAACTCTACTTGTACCTGATAAATCTATTTAAAAAGATGAAGAGATAATTCTTGGGCTGTTGGTTTTGTCTTAGAACAAAAAAAAATTTAAAAAGAGAAAAAAAGATAATGAGATAATGAGCTGATAACCACCTGCCCAAAAGGAAGGGATTTTAAACCAAAAAGAATTTAAAAATAGAGAAGATAATCTTTGGTTGTGAGACTTACCCTAGGGAGAGCTTATAAATAGGCCAAAGGAGGAAACCCTAAAAGATAACAGAAAACAAAAAAAAAAGAGAATAATAAGATGGGAAGATTCTAAGGCAAGAGTAAGAGGGTTCGATTGAAAGAGGAAGTCATCTTCTCGGCTAACACAGGGCATTGTGTTGCTGAAGTGCGGATTGGAATTTTATTTCCCAACCAATGGGTTAAATCTCATCGAGTTGGGATTATTTTGATGACACTTAACTGTTTTTAATTTTCATGGTATAAATTTGATTATCTTGCTGCCCATTCAATTGTTTAAGTGCAATCCTTAGGAATAGTCGATGGCATATTATTCTTGTTAAGTTAATTTAATACAGAAAATGTTAGATTAATTTAACTAATATTGGATGACATGAGCAAACATTTGAATGATGCTTGCATCATATAGAAAGAATTACACAGGCTGCTGTAGTAAGACCCTATATGAGTAGGGACAGTAACTTGAGGTTTTGCCCCTGAAAGAGACAGACCACTTTAGGACTCTTCTACACTAAAGATTTTTCCATGGCATTATCGACAGTGAAGGTTAATTCTGAATAATCCCAACCTATCGCACAAATGTCATAGACACTATATTTTTATTCTTTGTTGAAGTATCTTTTCCACAACATATTTAGTAGTTATTTATTTATAAAATATTTGAATATCATTCTCATACTTGCCATTACATTCCTGCTATCACCTTCCAGTTATTTACTAATTCCATATATTACTCGTCATTGCATATTTACCTTAGTTTTGCCATAACATTTCATTCAATCATTTTGCCATAGCATTAACCCGACTTTATTAAAATAAGTTGACCAAATTTGTGCCTCAATTCGATCCTAGTGGGAATGATACTCACTCATCACTTTATTACTTGAACTGACGTGTATACTTGCATAAATCGCATATCATTTCACATGCAACACCTTCCCTCAACATATATTATGAACAAAAATGATTAAATTATTCACAATTTTTTGTGGGGTATAATGAAAAGAAACACAAGTTCAATATGTGAAATGGAGATCATTGCAAGCTTATAAGAGGATGTTTAGGTTTTCGAGAAATCGAGTTGACGAGTGATGTTCTTTTATATAAGTAGGCATGGTGTTACTCTTGAATGGAAAATGGTTTATTCAGTCAACAATGCTTAAAATATATTGCAGAAATTAGCATTTCCTTGAAGCTCTTCAAAAAATCTGGATTCCTGGATTCAAAAAGGTTTATGGCATGGTAGAGACACATGTAAGCAAGATGTTGATGTTCAAATATGGAATGCATGTATTTCCAATAATGCTTTTATTATCGACTCTGAAAAACATCAATATTTCATTAGATCATAATATCTAACAAATATAAAGAATGTATTTGAATATAAGAATATATTCAAAACTAAAGCAAAATAAATCTAAACATAACCCACACATGATAAGATTTAAATACTTTACATAGATAGAACTCAAATATGAGATTTTGAAGTTTCCAAAGCTTCAATCTTATCATTAAATCAATGCCTCATTTATTATAAGTTTTTTAATAAAAATCATTATTAATGATAATTATATCTTCTTTTGTGTTTTTTTCTAATAAATTTTATACAAATATATGGTAAACATTTTAAACCTAATTTTAATTCTATTATATATGTTAACTTTTGATGAATTTTTTCCTTTTTCCTTTACTTTTATATTTTAGTGAGTATCTTTTCATTAAAACCTTTTAAATAATGATAACTAATTGATTGTACATAAAATAATTTAATAAAATTCACCACAAGATTAATATATAAACAAATTTAATAAAAGGTTTATATATCAAAAAGGGCCTTAAGAAAATGTAAAAAAATCAATTAAGCCTCTGTATTAAATTCGCACCTAAGTGAGCCCACTTTCGTTAACCAAAATAATCAATCAAGCTCATTCGTTAACGGTCTCTGTTATTGACCACGATGACTATTAAAATAAATTGATGGACAAATCAAATAGTGACAAGTGGCAATTTTTAGTTTAACCTAATATTTTGTTTAACCTATGGCTTTAATACCAGATAGTACCAAGGACCTGAGGATCAGGTGGACAGAAATAGATGAAAATAACTAAAATTGAAATTTAAAATTTTAAAAACTTAAATTTGATAAACTTAAGCTTTGGAGAACCAAAATTTTGATTTCTGTATTAAGTATTTGAACTTCTGCCTTTCTTTACAAGATGAGAGTATTTTATAGAGGGCTCTTGTCTCTTTACAAACTTTTTTCTCGGGAAAAATTTTCCCTTACATTATTACAACTATTCATTTTTTAGACTATTACTTTTGCAAAGAATATATTCTCTGATTAGAATTTTTTAGCAGAGAATTTTTACTATTGGTCTCTATCTTTTTATCTACAGAGAGCTTTTTCTTTGTGCAAAGAATCTTACTGTTGTTTTTTTGTCTTTGTCTTGCAGGGAATTTCTTTTTCCTTTGTGCAAAGAATGTCATTGTTGATTCTTCTGTCCTTGTCTTGTAGGGAATTTCTTCATCTTTTGAAGGGAACCTTTCATGTTCTCCTTCTGGCTTTTTCTTGTAGGAAATTTCTTCTATTTTTTCAAGGAATTTGTCCTATTGCAGAAAATTTCTCATTTATTTATTTCTTTTTTAGTGATTGTTACAGAGGTGGTAATGTCTACAAGATCCATCATTTTGATTTAAGACGTCAAAGATTTCTCATATTCTTCACATTCTAATTCAGAATCCATTGAGCTAAGCACTTTAGCCATGAGTTTCTTGTATTCCTTCTTTGTTTGTTTTGGTTTGAGCTAACACTGCATTGACATTTGATTTTGCTTGAAGGAATTCCGCCATAGTTTGATTCAGAATAGGAGACTTACACAATCTTGGGTTCTTATTGAAAAAAATCATTTAAATATTTGGAGTCATATTTTTTATCATTAAATTTGTCCCACCATTTTGTCTTAAAATTTCAGACTAATAATGGGATTCCCATGTAAGAATCTTGTTCATATGAATAAATCCAGGAAATAATCCAAGAGATGCATAATTTTGAGAGAAAAATGAATTTTTTTTTTGTAAATGTGTTTTTGATCAGGTTCGGGTTGGAACCTATCAAAAAATTTGGGCGATAGGTCTTGGATTTTTGCTGGTAGGATCTCAAAGGAGGATGGTCTATACCAGTTCCACAATTCTTGGAACCAGTTGGGAAATTTAAACTAGGTGCCATATTTGAAATATATGAGCCATGGATGTCTAGTATGCTGATTATTGATAAGGAAAGCATTGTACTATGTTGTTTGGTAGTCCTAATATGTAAAATATAGAAAATTGTCTATTTTAGTATTAAATTTGGTTGGGAATTTCTTTGGAGAATTCGGGTTCTCACCCCAATCTTTTGGTCGAAGAATTTTAATAATTCGAACTATAGAATGGGTAATAAAAGTTGGATCTTTTGAGTTAGTATTTTACATAATATTGATGCGGCTTTTGTAAATCTAATGGCTTAAAATGCCATCCTTTGTAAAGTTCTTTAATAAGAATATGTGGAGGTTTTTTCAGAAAATTCTTCCTCTATAATAAAGATTTTTTTCAAAACATTTATTCGGGAAATATTGAGAAGATTTTTGGCTAATAGTTTGCAAATATGCTACTTCTTTTGGGAAAACTTCTTGTAAAGATGTTTCTTTTGAAATATTTTTGAGTGATTTGGGTTTGTGTAAAATAATATCTCTATTTTTTGAAACCTTTATTGCTTTATCAACAATTTGCGAGAGAGGAGTTTTCTCTTTTGATTGGGAAAAAGCCAATGCTTATTCTGGGGTTGAGAGAGAGACTCAATCCATTTTCTGATTTGAGAACTAACTTCATTTGAGTCTTGTGCATCTTGGAGAGTGATCTACCAAAATTCGTTATGGCAAATTAGAGTCTTTTCGACACTTAATGAGCTTGTTTTCTAGTGCTTTTATATGTTTTTACTTCATTTTAAGTTTTTATTACTTTATGCTTAATTTATGCAAAATAGGCATTTTTACAGAAATTTCAGCCATTTGACAACCTAATGGGCCTACACGAGCCTAGGGATGAACTAACAAGCTACTTAAGTGTGCAGAACACTAATTTTGGGCTTAGAATGCTAAGGGCAACGACAGTGTCATGACTTTGGGATGCGGTGTTGCAACACATGACTTTGGAGCTAATGATTTTAACCTCGAAATGCAATTTCCTGACACCGATCCTGTAGTGTCATGACACCGAGTGATGAACATGTGCAAAATTAAACGGAGGCAAATTGGTCTACACAATGTATTTGTTTTAGTATTAAGCTGTTAATTTAACCTAATTAGGTCAGACAATTTTGGCTATAAGTAGTAGTTTTTAGCCCCATTTTAGAAGGCTTGGCCAAGTGAGCCACTTAGTCACTTTTTAATTTGGTTGTTCGTAATATAATTTTTTATCAGTACTATTTAGCCCTATTAGTGTAGAATATTAATTTAAGTTTAATTCTATAACACCCTTACCCGTTTCTGTCATTGGATTAGGGTTACGAATGTTACCACACATAACTGAACAAAATCATGCTATATCAATTTAAAATTTCTATAAACGATCATTAATCATCATTCATATACTCAAAAACATGTTATTCATACATTATCGGGGTTAAATCGAGCTTACGAAAGCTTTAAAATAATTTATAACAAAACAGGACTAATTTGAAATATTTCAAAAAAGTGAGGCAAAAATACAAAACAGGGGTCATACAGCCGTGTGACAAGTTGATGCCGTGTAGAGCTGAAACACATAGTCGTTTTCCCAAACCGTGTAACAGACTGATGCCGTGTAATCCAAGGTCAGATGACTGTGTCGCTAGGCTTGTAACTAATTGTGGTCGTGTATCCCAAATATCACCTAAATCAAACAGACCACACAACTGTGCCATATGACCGTGTATGGTACACAAACATGTGCCAGGCTATTTATTAGCCTGCGTGTACCTAAAATAACCTAGGCTCACTTAAGCCATAAGTAAACCTTATATCATCATTCAAACCTATTTAAAAATCATCAAAACATACCCAAAACAACACTTAATTCATTCATCCTAAGTGCCTAAACAATATGCCACAATTGACACCTCAATTCAAACATTTACAATAAAAAAATTCATCACCATTTATTCATCATTCTCATACCATAAACATTTGCACAAAATCACCATCAAATACCAATTTAACATTAATCAAAGTTCATGTAACATCCCTCTCGGTGAAGTCCTGACTATTTAAGCGTTGTTTATAAAAGTAAGGCTTAAGGGTAAGCTTCAAGTGTCCAATGTTAGGATTTGATTAAGTGTAAGGAATTTCTAAGTGTGCCAGTGATGCCTTGGTCTGATGGATTCTGAACGAAAGGAAAGGAGCCTATGGTGAACTCTGGTCTGTACAGCCTATAGGATATTCTGAAAGAACAAAGCTTATGAATAACTCTTTAAGTATGACGAATCAATGAGTACTGGTAAGAATGTGTATATATATAAATATGGCACATAGTTATAAATAAGTACGACTGACGAAGTTGTGCTCGCCAAAAGCCCAAAAGCCCATGTCAGATACCTATGAGTAGTGAAATGAGGCTTATGGCTATGTAAAAAATGATTTTTATGATAGGAGTCCATGCTAGTGGCATAGTACACCCTGTAACCAAGGTGGTCCCGTACCAATAATTTGTGAGGTAAGCTGGGTGGGAACTAACCAAGTGTGAACTAGAAGGGTTAAAGGCTAAAGGAGTAATCGGATAAGTTTCTTAGAAGTGTCAAGTTTTGGATAAGACAACTCAGTATTGATATGACATTTACCAAGTTCATATAAAGACTTGAGTTAAGTTAAAAGGACACTCAGGTTAAGTTAAGGGAGAGTTATCTTCCTTCTTAAGAACTAGGGTTAAAGGCAGATGGAAACATCTCTCTAAGATAAGTGAAACCTTGTTTTTTGTTAGTGATTTTCCCTTCCGTCAAGGTACATTTCATAACTCTGCTTGATAAAGGACATAGATATTTAAGTAGCTTGAAGAAATAGGGCTTAGTTATACTTCTGGGTTTAAAGTGATGATAAAGGTTACCCGAATAGGTTCTAACAAAGTGTCTCTGTTTATCAAGGCAGAGGAGGTTGTAGCATTTGGCTGAATGATGGATCTGGAGCCCAAACTATTGATTTCACAAGGAAAGGCCAAATCTGAAGTTTAAACTACCTTTGAGGTTATCAGGTGAGTCCCTAAATTGACTCATGCATGCATAATATGCCTTATAGAAACTTCTATGCTAAGTAACCAAATTGTGAAATGGAAACTAGTAAAGCTTGATGTGATGACTCTAATGATGAACATAAGATTTATGAACTTGCATGTATCAATAACATGAAGTTTCATGGTCAAAGTATAAAACATGAATCTTGAGGTTAAAGGATGCTTGTGTCTAGATAATGGGAATGTGTTAATGCGTCTGAAAGGCTTAGATGTGTCTATTATGAGTAAGTCAAGATATGATGAGTTTGTGAAGATGGGTCTAAGTATAAAGAGTCTGTGTTTTTCTCTGGAGTCGTCAAAAGGGTCCGTTGGGACTAAAACCACAAATCTCTAAAAGGAAAAGTCCATAACCATGGCACTGAAGGAACATATCATGTAAGACCGTAATTAGTGGGTTATGGCATCATATAAAAAGAAGACAATGTCGTGTAAGGCTGTAACTAGTGTGTTATGACATCATATGGGTAAAAAAACCATGTCATGTAAGACTGTAACTATTAGGTTATGGCATGATATGGGTAGAACACCATATCGTGTAAGACCATAACATGTGGGTTAGGGCATTATATGGGAAAAAGCCCATATCATGTAAGACAGTAACTGGTGGGTTATGGAATCATATGGAAAGATTTAAGAAATGTTATTACCTAATGTGGTTCTCTGTATGTTCCATGATGATAAGGGGAAAGCCTCACTAAGTATGACTCTAGGAAAATCCTTATCACCTAAATAACTAGGAGAAGAAAAGCATTTGTGGCAATCTCTATTCAAGGACACCTTTGTGGCAAAATTATGGAAGGGTAAGACTTTGTGGCAAACCTCTTAAAGGATAGCCTTTGTGGTGAACCTGTTAAAGGAAAACCTTTGTGGTAAAACTTTGGAAAGGTAAGCCTTTGTGGCAAACCTTTTAATGAACGCCTTTATGGCAAATCTGTGAAGGGACAATCTCTGTGGCAAACTCTAGACAGGAAAGCCTTTGTGGCAATCTCCGTAAAGGAAGCTTCCGTGGCTATATTTAAAAAGGAATGCCTTTGTGGCGCAACCTAAGGACATGATGCCTCGGTGGCAATTGTGTAAATAAAAACCCTTGCGGTGAATATAAAGGAAGCCTTTGCGGCTATTTAAATGAAGGGATGACTTCACGATAAATTTTAAATGAATGGTAAGTAAGGAATTAGGAATGAATGGTTCTCTAAAGGCAAAGTAAAGGTAGGACTCTGAAGGTATGGTAAGTGTTAGAGATAACGTATGAGACAAGTAGAAAGAACTGAGTATCTAATGAAGTCTGAAAGAAAGGCACCGTATGTAAATAAATTGGCGAACCCCACATAGTAAGAAGAAATGAATAGTGAAGCTAGAGCACACCAGAATAGGTGGCGAATTGGGGATAAGTGTTATAGACATGTCTAGATAGTACCCTAAAATAAGGAAGATCTGGGCAAACTATGTGTGAAGTAATGGGCGTAGTCTACCTCGCCTGAAGGTAGTGGTAAAACCAAGACGTATGAAATAAGATTTTAAGTCTGCTAATAATGAAAATGAAGTGTTTAAGGACTATTTAAAGATAATATTTTTGAAAAAGGGACATAAAAAGTGATGAGATTGTAAGTATAGTACGCTCAAAGGAAAGAAACATTCAATTGAGTTTGGACCTCAAATCTAGAGCCTAATAGAGTGAAGGCTTAATGAATATTAAAGGAAGATAAATTCCTAAAGAAACTTAGAGGAGGACAAAGGTTTAAAATAGAAAAGAGTAACTACAGTCCGTTAAAGTAAATCTTAGTGAAGTAACCACCAGAAGGACTAAAGAAAAGTCAAAGGACACATGAAGGACATGCAAAACATGTATAACCTTTGATATAATGAAACATGTATTTAAGGATTATCCCACTAAGTTCTTATGAACTTACTAAAGTTATTTCTTATTTCAGATTGTAAAGGACTATGCGTCGAGGGACGTTGCCAGGGCTACGCCAAGGAGTGGCAGATCGGGCCATTATGCATACAGAGGAAGTTAAGGTGGCGTGCTTAAGTCTGAGCATAAGTTTATTAAGTAGCATTCCAATATGTATACAGTAGGCCGAAAGATGAAATAGAAATCAATGAAATTTTGTTATCATGAATTGTATATGTAATCCATACAATATACCCCACAAGAGACTTTTTCATATTCATATATAGAACTTGTACATAGGAAAAAAGTTTAAGTTACATATGTTATAGGACATAACAACCAATACTTGGATCCAGTTCATCGGGTCGGGTGGAGGGCGTTACAGTTCACCATATGACCAAAATATATTTTCCAACCCATATAAATCATAACACATAACTAGAAACTTGACATTACATGCCATTTCAAATCACAAACTTATACTTACACACTCGTAACCAAAACACGTATTTACATGCCACTTATAAGCTATCCCAAAATGATAAAAAATCTATCGAGTTAATGAACGAATAGTGTGAGCTTCGACTTGACCTCCAGCTGACTACAAAACTTTTGATGATCTATAAAGAATCAAACAAAAAAGTAAGCAACACAGAACTTAGTAAGTTCTTACGAAATTTAGGCATAACTTACCAATCTTAGTATAACCTAAGCATTGATCACATATAAATATACAATTCGGAAACATGACTTTCTTTGTCCTATGCAGATCACAACCAAACAAGGTTAGGATATTCACAACCATAACATAAATCTTAAACTATGCTTTTATACCAAAAACAAGACATGCAGTCATATTTCATAACCATTCTCTTGTTCTTAAATATAATGACAATATCCATCTCATATCACCTGTTTCCACCTGATGAACTATAGCGAAATAACATTGGATACGTGGGATACCAATTCTCACATGAGCTGTGGGTTGGGATGATAACGTTACACGATCCTGCTGACATGAGCTATGAAGAATCCACAATAGATGCATGATCTTAGCCATCAGTAAGACATCCAAGACTAGCACTTGAAATGGTAATAACACTAATGACATGTCATTTGTATCCTAGCCATTCACTAAGTTATATGGGCCTCGATTCATATTCATATTCATATTCATATTTATATCATTCAATTATTTAAAAATTATCAAATTTATATGAATTGAACGATATAATTTCCATTTTCATTCACATACATCAATTATGCTATATATCACACTTTAATCCATCTAATAATCAAAATTGCTAATCCATAATCATACGTGTTTGTTTACCAGTTGACCCTTTCTTGATCTTTTCTTGTTTACCAGTTGATCTTTCTTGATCTATAATATGATGTAATTCAATTATGTCAAAATACATGCAAATGCCCCTTAAGTAATATTTTACATTATTACCCTAAACCTTTTACCTTGCATTCAATTTAGTCCCTAAACCTAAACCCTAAACCAACAATCTTAATGCTGAATTCAGTATAGTCCTTTAACAGCCCCCTAGTAATTATATTTTACAAGAATTCCTTGTTAAATTCAATAATTTATCACTTTGGTCCCTAAACTCAAAACTAACTAAAATTACTTTACAAAATAGCCCTATTTAACAACCAAAATCATAAATATATCATTTAACCACTTAAACATCTAAAAACCATTAATGGCAAGTTCCAAAACTTTTAACAGTCTTACAAAATACTTCCTGGGTTAGCTAGATTAAGCTACAACGATCTCAAAAACATAAAATTTACTAAAAACGAAATTAAAGTTCACTTACGTGCAAGATGAAAATGAACCGAACACCCTCAAAGTTTTCTTCAATGGTTTTTCAATCAAAATGATAGGATGATGAAGAAGAAGATTTTTGGTTTATTTTTTTTATGTTAAACATGTAACACCCCTAACCCATATCCGTCACTAGATTAGGGTCAAGAGGTATTAGCTAACACATTTACAGATTCGAACATTCATGTAAGTCAATTTCATATATATATAAATAGTAATTAAAAGTTAAACATACATTATTATGAAATATTACAAATACAAATCATACTAAAAACATTACCCGAATCCATACCATGAATGCAATTATAATTTCAAACAATTAAACTGCACTAGGGTTATATAATATATATACGATTTAAGAAACACATAACTGGAATCATGAGAACTTCACAATAATAGAATTGAATACCTAATATAAATTAAACCTCTATTTCATAATTCAATACATGCTTACACTTAGCTAAATGTCTATAGACAAATGCGACATTAACCACTTGCATAAAATGTTCAAACATATATTATTAAACATTAAGACCTTATGCATAATTAATCTCATCAAAGTAAATCATTCAAGTCGATCATGTGCACACATTATCTTTCGATTTATCCTCTATTCAGTTATCATGTTACCTTATCCAATTCTATGCCATTCCTATCATTAATAGAATGATAAAAATACAACTATAATACTATAGGCATAAGTTTATTAATCTTACCAAATATTAATCGAATACAAACATGTTTACAACATAACCACATGATCACACCAATTTATTTTATCATAAAATCGAATGCACTTTCATGCATAGCAAGTTTTCACTAATAATTCACTAAAACCATATCTTGTTTATAACATATTATAAGGCAAATTTCAAACTTATGACAATCGGCCATCCCATTACACTAACATACATATTCCTTATTCTACCCTTTTAAATTAACCTATACCATTGAAACCATATTGTTTTCAACTTAATATCCAAGCTACAAAACCTAATTTGATGCATATTCAAACATAGAGTCATTTACTTACTCTATCAATAAACCGAAAGTAATTATGTACTAGTATTTACAAGCATACTTTAATTATAATTTACATAACTTAAATGCCAAAACTCATGAACAAAATGCCACCTTAAACATATATTTATACCTCACCTTATAAATACTATCCAGTAAACTATTAACCATGATATAAGAAAGTTTAATTCTTAGTTCAACCCAAACCAAACACAAATAAGAATAATTATGCCATTTTTGCATGGCCTTATATACATAACCAAAAATCAGACCAAAGTATATATATACATACTAGCCTATACATGCCATATGTTCAAAATAAAACTTTTAAAAGTACCAAAAGTAGATAAAAGTGTGAATGACTTCACTACGATCCCCGAGCACGTAACGATCTCCAAAAATCTATAAAACAAAGACAAATAAAAAAATATAAAGCCGAATATTACATAAGCTTTTAGCAAAATATATATATTTAAATATTATAATTCTATAGGAAATTTTATTAAAGCCGAATATACATTTATATAACCTTTATCAACACATTCATTAATCTCAAGTCATTAAAATCATAGTTATTTAATATTACATAAGCTTCCAATCATGTATGTATAGTTGACATAAGGTCAAATATACTTATCACATACATACATATACTTATAATAGCAATATGTATCATATTTGTTATATTCATAA
Source organism: Gossypium raimondii (assembly GCF_025698545.1). NCBI lineage: Eukaryota > Viridiplantae > Streptophyta > Magnoliopsida > Malvales > Malvaceae > Gossypium > Gossypium raimondii. Next base: position 12,991,899 of record NC_068577.1, read on the forward strand.
CCAACCAACTTACTTACCTCATTATCAAATAGAAAATAAAATATCACATACCTGACTATTTTAACTCCTCAATCCCATTTGATACCACATCGACATAAAAATTGTTAAGCTCAAATATTAAAATGATACATTGGCACAAAGCCTGCTAGGCCTAAGCCTGATTTGATACACCGGAACGAAGCCTGCTAGACATAAAGTCTGAAATAATTCACCAGCATTAAGGCTGCTAGGCATCGAGCCTGAATATCACAAATAAGAAGTTGATCTTTCACATAATTCTTTATAAGAAATTCTAAATATTCTTTAAGATTCATATAAATCTTCTCAATTATCATATCTCAGCAAAATCAAATTTATACTCAAATCTTTGTAGCAAACATACATTCGGATAACATATATATATAATTCAAACAATTAAATTCATCTTATAGAACTCAAAACATACATTCGACTAACATATATATATATAATTTATACAATTAGCTTCAACTAATAGAACTCAATACATACATTGGCTAACATATTTATAATTCATACAATTAGTTTCAACTTATCAAACTCAAAACATACATTCGGCTAACATATTTATATAATTCATCAAATTAAATTCACTTATAGAACTCAAAACATACATTGGCTAACATATATATAATTCATACAATTAGTTTCAACTTATCAAACTCAAAATGTACATTCGGCTAACATATTTATATAATTCATAAAATTAAATTCATCTTATAGAACACACACACACATATATATATATATATATATTCTAATTTAATGACATTTATTTGCTATTAGACTTACCTCGGACGATGAAAATCGGAACAGGGCGATTAATCAACGACTTTGGTTTTTCCTCGATCCAACTCCGATTTCACTGGTTCTTGATCTAAATATATTCAAAATAAACTAGTTTAAATATAATTCCATTCAATTTAGTCCAAAACACATAAATGGGCAAATTACCATTTTTCCCCTGACATTTACACTTTTTGCAATTTAGTCCCTATTGCATAAAACACAAAATACACAAAATTTGCACACACTATGCTAGGGCTGAATGTTCCTTGTATACATACAAGTCCATGCATTTCTTTTATTTTTCATTTTAGTCCCTCAAAAATTTATTTTCACAATTTAGCCTTAATTACACAAATTCACCAAAAATTCAAATACAAAACATAGTAATCTAACACATATATTTCATATTTCACCTACTAACATTATAAAACTCAAAAATTTATCAACGACACATTTCAAAATCATCAACAATTCACAAAATTAAGACATGAGTTTTTACTTGAAAGCAACGATCTCAAAAACGTAAAAATTATAAAAAAATCGAGCTAAAACTCACCTTGAATCAAGCTTAGAAATGGCCGAACCCTAACTTTGTTTTCTTTCTTTTTCTTTTGTTCACATTCGGCTTTGAAGGAAGATAATAACATTGATTTTAATTTTTTGTTTTATTTTAACATATATTAATCATTTGTTGTTTTACTAATTTAACCTTTATTAATTAAATTATAAAACATATAATATAAGGACAATGTTGACCATTTCCGCCCACTATCATCTAAATGGCCTAATTGCCATATAAAACCCCCACTTTAAAAAGACAACAACAATTAAACACTTTCATATTTAACCCTCAAATTTTCACTTTATGTGATTACGCCATTTTCTCAAATTAAGCACACAAACATTAAAATTAATTTACCAAACTTTCACACATGCAAATTCACACATAATTAACACAGAAAATAATATTAAAATAATTTTTCAACTCGGATTTGTGGTCCCAAAACCACTATGTTCTATTAGGGTCAAAATCGGGCTGTTACAAAACATTTACCTAATTACCAAATTAACCTTAAGTTAAAACTTTAATTTTAGTAAACAATAGCCTTTAATCGTCCATTATTATTTAGGTGACAAATGAATTGCAATGAGTGACAAGGAATCAATAGTTAATGACTCAGATATATCTGATATGGGAGAGATAATAGAAGATGAGATGGAGGAAGAGGCAACAAGAGATTATTTAGAACAAATTTTTTGGATAGATTGGTAGAAGCAGAGTAATGAACCCTTGGATATGGAAAGCCATCGAAATTGGAATTGAAACCACTTCCAACATATTTGGAATTTGGGTATCTCGGTGAAAACAACACTTTACCTATGATTATAGTTGCTCACTTATCATCTGAACATGAAAAAGCACTGAAAGAAGTACTGAAAGCACACAAAAGAGCAATCAGATGGACAATTTTCGATATAAAAGGAGTTATTCTTGTTCTTTTCCAACATAAAATACAGTTGGAAAAAGGAAAGAAATTAGTTGTGGACGCACAACGGCGTCTCAATCCAGCAATGAAAGAAGTAGTAAAAAAGCATTGCAGGAATGGTTGAACGTAAGGATTGTATATGCTATATTTAAAAGCGAATTGATGAGTTTGGCACAATGTGTTCCAAAGAAGGGTGGCCTGACAATGGTATCAAATGAAAAAAAAATGAATTGATTCCAACATGGACATTAACAAGGTAGAGAGTATGTATTGATTATAGGAAGTTGAATGACGTGAACAAGAAATATCATTTCTCGCATCCATTTATTAACCAGATGTTAGACAGATTGGCAAGGAAAGGATATTATTGTTTCTTGGATGGATATTCAGGAAATTAGCTAATTCCAATACACCCAGACAATCAAGAAAGGGCTACTTTCACTTGTCCTTTTAGATCATATGTCTTCCATAGATTGCCATTTAGACTCTACAATGCCTCAACCACCTTTATGAGATGTATGACAACATTTTTCGCTGATATGTTAGAAGATGGACTTCATATTTTTATGGATGATTTCTCAGTATATGGTGATTCATTAATCGAGTGTCTTGGAAATTTAGAACGCTTGAACGATGCGAAGAGAAAATTTTGGTGCTCAATTGGGAGAAATGCAATTTTATGGTAAATGAAGGAATTATTTTATGTCACAAAATCTCAAAAAAGGGACAAGGAAAAGATTGAAGTCATAGAAAAACTGCCACATCCTATTATAGTCCGGAGTATTTGGAATTTTCTCAGTCATACCAATTTTTATAAAAGATTTATTAAAGATTTTATTTAGGTATCAAAACCTTTGATTCAATTGTTGCAAAAAGGCATGTCGTTTGTATTCAATGAAGATTGTGCCTAGGCTTTTGAGGTAATTAAATAGTGACTAATTTCTGCTCCAATTATAGTTATCCCAGATTGGACAAAGCCCTTTGTCATTATGTGTGATGCAAGTGAATATGTTGTGGGAGTAGTGTTGGGACAAAATAAAGAAAAAATTTTCCACGTGATTCATTATGCGAGTAAGACTTTGAACCTTGCTCAATGTAATTATACCACTACGAAAAAGGAAATGTTGGCTGTGGTATTTACTTGTGAAAAATTTTGCCCATATTTAATGGTAAATCGAGTGTATGTTTACACTGATCATTCAAATCTGAAGTATGTTATGAAGAAAAAAAAGACTAAGGCCAGGTTAATGCGATGGGTATTACTACTCGAAGAATTTGACCTTTGGATCCTTGAACAAAGAGGCATAAAAAATCAAGTGGCAGATTATCTCTCACGATTAGAAACAGAAGCAAGCCAACAAGATAGTGCAGAAATAAATGAAAGATTTGTTGACGAACAATTATTCCAAGTGACCAATCATCAGGTAATGCAGCTGACCCATAAAACACCATGGTATGCAAATATTGTCAATTATTTAGCCCAATGGGTTTTTCCTGCATATGCATCATGACAGAAGAAGAAGAATAAAATGTATGATACTCATAAATACATATGGGAGGAACCTTATTTGTTTCAATACTATGCAGACCAACTAATCCGACGATGCGTGGCAGAGGAACAAATGGATAAGTAAATAACTAATCCGACCATGTGGGGGTGTTGCGTGTAAATAACTAATGCAATTGTGCAAGTGTACATGTCATTCAAGTTGCTACCTTTTTTTCTTTGGAATATTCCAATGGAGTTCTTCTCTGCACAGAGAGAGGATTGCTGTCATCAGTCTCTTTCTCACATTGATTCTCATCCTCACTTTTCTTTCCTCTCTCCCCTTCTTTTATTGGGTAGGTCCGTTCCACCTCAGCACACATTTTTCATTCCTTTTTTCAGGTTGGTGTTTCTGGTACACGCACATCTGGCTAAGAATGACGTGGGTAAAGTGTTGAGTCATCTTCCTGGAATTGACATGGTAATTCTGTTGGCAATCAATCTCACCATTTGCCATGACAATACTTCACTTCCCTTATTTTCCCTCTACATCTTCTTCCTCTTCCTACTGATGCGGTCGTTGAAAGGACCAAAAAATACTATCCCTAATAAATAATGAAAAAGAATAGTAAAAGGGAAGTAAGGTCAAATCCTCAGGAACTGGATTTGCACAATATCTTGTTCCGTGAAATCCCAGGCAGAATATTACCCAAGAAAACCTGTATTCTTGGAAAAAATAAGAAAATAAAAGAATTAAAGGTTTGGATCTGGAAACAAAAAATAAAATAAAAACATAATTAAGAATATTGAATCGATAATTTGAGAAACTAAAAAAGAAGTTGAGAGAAAGGAAATTCTTATGGGAGGTTCTAGCCTCTAGTTGTCTCGTTCCGCCTTGGGTTCAATCCTCGACTTTAGATGATCATTCCCAAACCGAATAAGCCAGTTATAGTGGAAGAGGACACCTACGACCACCAGCTCTAAGGATTTAGACTTACGATTTAGTGGAACCTGACTCTAGCTAACAATCGCTTCTGTGGGATTGTCTTATGCTAGATCAACGCTTCTCAATGGCGAATCCCGCGCCATTTTGTCTCTTGGGCTCGCCAACCTCTAACACAATAAGCTAATGAACTAATTGTGCAACCTTCCCAAAACATACAAAGCGGCCGCCTTTCCATACGTTGAACAGCTTACTTGGCGGGGAGGCTAAGTACAGACTCTAAGCCTCAAGAACCCTTTTTGGGGAATATCGACAACCTTCAGCTAGATGGGTTTACTGGCTCATGGTTGTGGTGGAAAAAAATAAAAATGGAGATTTTATTGAAAGGAAGTATGATAAGAACAAAAGCCTAGACTTTTGGGGAGAGAGTGTTTACAGAAAAGATTGATACCTTTTGAGTCACTTCACCCCCTATTTATAGTGCTAGAGGGGTAGTCTAATCCTACTTAAACTCCTAAAAGATAAATACATTTAATTGAAGATAAATAAAGATAAATAAAATTAAATCCTAAAATTAAATAATCCTTAATAATTATCTTAATATTAATTATCCTAATATAATTAAAATAGAGTCTAATAGAATAAAATCTTTTCTTTTTGCATTTCAACCTTTGTTTCCTCCATGCTTGCACTTTTGGCACCAACTTTTCTTTGTGTCGCACATTGGCCCATTTTATCTCTAAATTCACGCTTTTGGCCCTTAAATTTGTTTTTGTCTCAAATTTAATCCCTATGAGAAAAAAGATTATAAATAGCTCAAATTAGCAGGATCATACTCAGAATAACTACATAATTAATACATAAAAATACGTTATTCTATAGTGTTATCAAATTTCCCCTACTTAGCCCATTCTTGCCCTCAAGTATGGTTCCTATCGACTGTGAAAGTTAGATTGTGCCATAAAAGAAATACCACTCCAAAGTTTTATAAAAATCAGTTAAAAATGCATATGAAAAATAAAGAGAACCCTAAGCTTGCCTTAAGTAAAACAGAAAAAGTTTTTCAATTAAAACACACAAAAATTAGAATCGACTTGAATTATTTAATGAAAATTAGGTAAATTACCAAACCTACCAAGACACCATATTTGTTTCCTCCTTTAGCCCCCAAATTATATTCTTTTTCTTTTTTTTATTTATTTTGATTTTAATTTATTTATTATTTATATTTTTTATGCTTTAGGAATATACTGAACATTTTGACGCGAAGAGAGATGACAACCAAGCGCCCCCACCCTGTTACTCAGCCCAGCAGACTCCTAATTTATTATATTTTTTTCTTAAGAGCACATTGAAACCTTTTGACGCGAAGAGAGATGACAGTCAAGCACCTCACCTCGGTTACTCTGCCCAACATGTTCTTAAAAATTAATTCCAGTTAGCTGAGTTATACCTAACACGTCACACAACCTTTTGAAGCGAAATAGGATGACAACCCAAGTACCCTACCCCGGTTACTCATCCAGTCACGTTTTTAAGTTGCACTCATAACCACGGAAACATTAAATGACATTTTAATAATAACTTTTTTATGAGGACTTTAGAGAAAAAAAAATCAAGTGTCAAAAATAAGTTTCAATAATTACCTTAATATTCATGAACATATTTTAGCATGCAAACATATTAAGTGTCCACTTTGTATTAAACTTGATTAATTTTATGAAAAGTAAGATAAACTTAACTCTATGAATCACAATTATTTTTAGCCTAATAAGAATAAAATAGTGGAGATGGCATCAATGATGGAAAATCCGTAATTTCCTCAAAAAACAAGAATCATGCTTGTAGGTCAAATAGTAGGAAATTCTTGGTAAAAATCTTGGGCATGAAAAGAGGCAGGAGATTCTAAAAAGTAAATAAATATGGAAAAATTAAAACCTCAAGCAACAACACCAACCAAAAATAATCACAGCAATAGCAACAACAACCAAAATCATAGCAAAAAATGACAATAATAACGAATAGTACCTCCCCCTACTGAAAGCACATTGTTCTTAATGCGGACAAAAATAAATAAATAGGTAGAAAAGTTTAGAAAAACTCCCCGTGTTCTTACTGTCGATCGCATATGATGGCTGGGGTGTGGAGAAACAGCGTCGTCGTAGGTTCATGGTGAAGGAGGGCTTGGCAGCGACGTGGCTACGGGTCCGAACCATGTTGGTGGCGATCGATAGTGAGGGAGAATGGTGGAGGGAAGAGTGGCGGCTATGGTGGTTTTGTGGGAATTTGTGCTGAGGGGTGGTGCTTGGGTGCAGGGATAAGGGTGGTTGGCTGCAGGCATTCTGAGCTAGGATAGTATCTAGAATAGAGGCTGGTTGGTTATATTTTTCTAGCTTTTTCCTTTTTCTTCGCATTTTCGCTCTATTTTATCTAAGCAAAAGAAGAGAAATTTATTAATATCCAAATAAGTAATAAATAATAAAATAAAATAAAGTAATAAATAAATTAAAGAAAATAAAATAAAATAATAAAAAAATAATAAAAAAATCTCAAAAAAATAAAAAATAAATAAAAAATAAAGATTCGGTTGCCTCCCGACGAGCGCTTGTTTAACGTTGTTAGCTCGAGGCCATTATTGGTTCTATGGTGGTTCCAAATGGATTTTCTCAACCGTGTGGGCTTGAAAATTCCCATAAAATGGCTTCAATCGCTGGCCATTGACTATGAACCGCTTTCTAGATTCTTCACTCTCTATTTCAATCGCTCCATGTGTGAACACTTCAGTAAAAATAAAAGGTCCTTGCCATCGTGATCGAAGCTTACCTGGGAATAACTTTAACACGAAGTTATAAAATAAAACTTTTTTTCCTACCAAAAAATGCTTCTGAGCTATATTCTTATCGTTAAAAAACTTTGTCTTGTCTTTATAAATGCGAGCATTCTCGTAGGCATCATTGCGAATTTCTTCTAACTCTTGGATGTCTAATTGCCTTGCCTTTCCTACGGGTTCTAACTCCATGTTACATTGTCGAACTGCCTAATAGGCTTTATGTTCCAATTCAACTAGAAGGTGGCAAGCTTTGCAAAAAAACAAGTCGATACGGGGTCATGCCAATCGGTCCTTTATATGCAGTCCGATAGGCCCAAAGTGCGTCATTTAGCTGTTGGCTCCAATCCTTTCGGTTGGGACGAACTATTTTCTCCAAAATAGTGTTGATTTCCTTGTTCGAGACCTCGGCTTGACCTTTCGTTTGGGGATGGTAAGCCATAGCTATACGGTGGTGGATTCCGTATTTTGCCAACAGTGCCTCCATGACCTTATTGCAAAAGTGGGTGCCACGATCACTGATTAGGGCTCGAGGTGTGCCAAACCTGGAAAAAATAGTTTTAGAAACTCCACAGCAGTTTTGGCATTATCATTGTGAGTAGGCTTTGCTTCTATCCACTTAGAAACATAGTCTATTGCAAGAATTATATATACATTGCTAAATGAAGAAATAAATGGGCCCATGAAATCGATGCCCCATACATAAAAGATTTCGCATACATGAATCAAGAAAAGGGGCATTTGGTTTTGTTTAATGATGTTACCTGTATGTTGGCACCTATCGCAAGACTTATAGAAGTTATATGCGTCTCGAAAAATTGTGGGCCAATATAGCCCACATTCTAACACCTTATGAGCGGTTCGCTTAGGGCCAAAGTGACGTCCGCAAGCTTCAGCATGACAAAAATTAAGGATAGAAGTTACCTCGGTTTCTGGAACACATCTTCATGTTATCTGGTCTGAACAGTGTTTCCATAAGTATGGGTCATCCCAAATGTAATATCAAGCATCACGTCTAAGCTTGTCCCTCACGGAACGTGCTAACTCAGTGGGTAACGATCCTGTGGCTAGAAAGTTTACTATATCTGCATACCATGGGAGACGTGCCTCGATCGAGAATAGGATCTTATCAGGGAATTCTTCCTTAATAGGGATGTCATCAAAAAGTACTTTTATTCTGCTTAAATGGTCAGCCACTAAATTCTCCGTCCCCCTTTTGTCTCGAATCTCGATGTCAAATTCTTGGAGCAGTAAAATCCACATAATGAGCCTCGATTTTGCTTCCTTCTTCGCGATCAAGTACCTGAAGGCTGCATGATCAGAAAAAATAATTGCTTTAGATCCCAATAAATAAGGTCGAAATTTATCTAAAGCAAATACAATGGCTAAAAGTTCTTTTTTCGTAGTGGTGTAGTTGCTTTGCGCAGAACCTAGGGTTTTCGAGGCATAACATATGATATGTGGTTCTTTGTCTATCCTTTGCCCCAACACGACTCCTACACCGCGCTCGCTGACATCGCACATAATTTCAAACGGGTATTTCCAATCTGGCAGTTGCACTATAGGAGCGGAGACTAACTTTTGCTTGAGTGTATCAAATGCCTCCTTACATTTTGGGCCAAACTCAAATTTCTTATCCTTTTGCAACAATTCACACAGTGGTTCAACTACCTTCAAGAAGTTCTTTATGAAGCGCTTGTAGAATCCTGCATGGCCAAGGAAAGAATGAATTTCCCTCACAGTGGAGGGAAAAGACAAAGAATTTATAATATCAATTTTGGCCTTATCGACCTCAATTCCTTTAGATAAAACAACATGACCCAGAATTAAACCCTTGTCTACCATAAAATGATACTTTTCATAATTCAAGACAAGATTAAATTTTATGCACCTACTCAAAATTATCATTAGGTTTTTAAGGCATTCATCAAAACAATTCCCATATACAGTAAAATCATCCATAAAAACTTCGATAATTTTTTCCACGTATTCAGAAAATATACTCATCATGCATCTCTGAAAGGTGGCCGACGCATTGCAAAGACCGAATGACATCCTTCTGTACGTAAATGAATCGAATAGGCATGTAAAAGTGGTTTTTTCCTGGTCTTCCGGTGGGACTGGAATTTGAAAGAAACCTGAGTATCCATCAAGACAACAAAAGTGAGTTTTTTCGGCTAATCTTTCAAGCATTTGATCTATAAAAGGAAGAGGGAAATGATCTTTTCTAGTGTATGAGTTCAACTTCATGTAATCAATGCAGATGCGCCACCCATTTTGTACTTGGGTAGGTACCAAGTCACCTTCAGCATTTTTCTTTATTGTCACACCTGTTTTCTTGGGCACGACTTGTACCGGACTTACCCACCTACTGTCAGAAATAGGGTAAATTGCATCAGCGTCTAGAAGCTTGATTATTTCTTTTTTTACTACCTCCATCATATTCAGATTTAGCTGTCTTTGCGCCTCTCGCCTCGGTTTCATGTCTTCCTCCAAGTAGATCCTATGTGTGCACGTCAAAAGGCTTATCCCTTTTAAGTCTGCAATGGTCCAGCCAATCGCCTCCTTATGACTTTTTAGTACATGAACCAAACTTTCCTCTTCATGTGTGGAGAGTCTATTGGAGACTATGACTGGTAGGGTATTACCCTTCCCCAAAAATGCATATTTCAGATGCTTAGGAAGCGGTTTCAACTCCAACTCTGGTGCCTGTATAACAGAAGGTAACAGTTTAGTATTTGGAGATAATAACTCATTAACAAATTCAAATTTATCAAGTTCATAATTATCTCCATAAATTGACTCAAAATTCTCTTCCACTAAAGAGTCAATTATGTCGATACGATTTACGCTCAAGATTTCACTTGGATGGCTAATGGCGTTGTAGACATTAAACTTTACAGTCTCCCTATCAAACTCTATCGTGAGAGTTCCACTTCGAATGTCGATTTTAGTACTAGCTGTACTAAGGAACGGTCAACCCAGCAAGAGATCTGAAGATCTAGGAGTGCTATCCTCCCCTATTTTGATCACATAAAAATCTGCAGGGAAAATAAGCTCGTTAACTTTTACCAGAACATCCTCAAGGACTTCTTCTGGATGCACAACAAACCTGTCTGCCAATTGAATGATAACACCTGTTTTTGTCAAAAAACCCACGTTAAGTGATTCATAAATATAATATGGCATTACATTTATAGAAGCCCCTAGATCACACATAGCCTTCTTAATTCCTAGATGGCCTATTTTGCATAGTATCGCAAACATGCCCCTATCCTTGCATTTTTCCAGCATTTTCCGCTGTAACACTGCGGATACATTCTCAACAACATTCACCCTTTCATTACTAGTTAATTTTTGCTTGTTGGTGCAAAGCTTTTTAAGAAATTTATCATACTGCGGTATTTGCTTGATAGCGTCCAATAGCGGAATGTTGATCTCAACATTCCTAAATGTTTCGAGGATTTCCTTGTCCTATTTACCTCTTTGACACTGGTTGAATCGTTCTGGAAATGGAGGTTGAATTTTAGGCAATGGAGGCTTCGGTCGGACCTGTTCGTCTTTCTTGTGTTTTTTTGGGCGATTTCTTTGCTAAGATTCCTGTTAGGAATCGATTTTAGTACCTTTCCACTTCGCAACATCATTGCATTCGTATTTTGTCTAGGATTTGGTTCTATTTGTGACAGCAGCTTCCCTTAAGAGGTAAATTTCTCGATCGATATGGTCAACTCTCTGATGGACGTCACGATTTTCTATTGGAAATCCTTCATCTCTTTTTGGAAATTAAGAGTTTTCTGTTGGAGTCGCTGTTGAAAATCAAGAACATTAGTTGCTAACTTATTGAACATGGTTTCTAGAGAATTACCAGAACCTTGCGGCTGTTATGGAAACTGATTTTGGTATGACTGGTTATTTCATGGATTGGCCCCATAACTTAAGTTAGGATGCTCCCTCTACCCTGGGTTGTAGGTATTAGCGTAGGGGTCGTATCACCTTTGTGGCAGCCCAGGGAAATTTCCCATAGCATCCAGATGGGCCATGGTATCATCATACAAACTGGAATATGCATCAGCTGCATGATCAGGTGTAGTACATATTCCATATAACCGGGCTGTCTTTGCTTTTTCTGCAATAAGAGAGTTCATCATATTAGTATGTTTATCGTCTTTATCCTCTAAGGTTGAATTACTTAGCTGGTGAACCCTTCTAGGGTGTTCAGTATTGTCTCGAAACTATTGAGAACTTGCAGCCATCGTGGAGATCAAGTCTCTCGCTTGTTGGGGAGTCATGTTGACCAATGATCCTCCACTAGAGGCGTCTACCATATTCATCTCCATTGGAGGAGAGATTGCTCCGTTATACTATGTTGTGGGTAGCTTGCACACAACTTCTTAAACCACTCCCAATAATCGTAAAGGGACTCAGCTTCTTTTTACCTTATTCCAACGATCTCTCTTCTTAGCTCAGATGCTCGAGACGCTGGAAAAAACCTGTTCAAAAATAAACGAGATAGATCAGCCCAAGTTGTAATAGATCCAGGGTGTAAATAAAATAACCATTCCTTAGCGGAATCTGCTAGGGAGAAAGGGAAAGCATGCAATTTAATCTGATCCTCAGTTACCCCCTGAGGTTTCATGCTAAGACAAACCATATGAAACTCTTTCAGATGCTTGTGGGGATTTTCATTTTGCAACCCACGAAAAGTTAGCAGTAACTAGATTAGACCTGACTTTAACTCAAAATTGGTATCCACAGTAGGATACGAGATGCACAATGGCAGTTGTTCTGTCGGAGCTTCGGCTAGTTGCCAAATCATTTGAGCCATTAGTTGGTGTGCTAGATTCGGGTTTTCATTAACCCTAGCGTTAACCACTTCTTCTGGTGAGTTGACTTCTACTTTTTCGCTTTCAAGTGTTCGAGTAGGGTTTTCATTAACCCTGGACTCAGCTTCGTCGTCGACTTTGATTTCTGGAGGTGGGTTACCTTTAGTTCTAACTACCGTTGACTGCTTATTTCGTAACTTTGTCTCCCTGCGATTGCCTTTAGTAGTCTTCTCAATTTTTGAATTGAACTCAAGAGTACCTGGAGCAGATCTGGTCATAAGAAACAAAAAACACGATTAGTACGTTGCTAGTCCTCGGCAACGGCGCCAAAATTTGATGCGGTCGTTGAAAGCACCATAAATATCCTATCCCTAATAAATAATGAAAAAGAATAGCAAAAGGGAAGTAAGGTCAAATCCTCAGGGACTGGATTTGCACAATATCTTGTTCTGTGAAATCCCAGGTAGAATCTTGCCCAAGAAAACCTGCGTTCTTGGAAAAAAATAAGAAAATAACAAAATTAAAGGTTTGGATCTAGAAAGGAAAAATAAAATGAAAACAGAATTAAGAATATTGAATAAAAAATTTGAGAAATTAAAAATAGAGTTGAGAGAAAGGAAATTCTTATGGGAGGTTCCAACCTCCAGTTGTCTCCTTCTTCCTTGGGTTTAATCATTAACTTTAGATTATCCTTCCCAAATCGAATAAGCCAGTTATAGTGGAAGAGGACGCCTACGACCACCAACTCCAAGAATTTAGACTTATGATTTAGTGGAACCTGACTCTAGCCAACAATCGTTTCTGTGGGATCGTCTTATGCTAGATCAACGCTTCTCAATGGCGAATCCTGCGCCATTTTGTCTCTTGGGCTAGCCAACCTCTGACGCAGTAAGCTAATGAACCGATTGTCCAACCTTCCCAAAACATACAAAGCGGTTGCCTTTGCATACGTTGAAAAGCTTACTTCTTAAGGGACATAGACGGAAGCGTCAGCCTCGTAGTGCAGACAAATGATGAGTACTTGGTGAGGAGGCTAAGTACGGACTCTAAGCCTCAAGAACCCTTTTTGGGGAATATTGAAAACCTTCGGCTAGATGAGTTTAGTGGCTCATGGTTGTGGTGGAAAAGAAAATAAATAAAATAAAAATGGAGATTTTATTGAAAGAAAATATGATAAGAACAAAAGCCTAGACTTTTGGGGAGAGAGTGTTTACAGAAAAAGATGGATACCTTTTGAGTCACTTCACCCCCTATTTATAGTGCTAGTGGAGATAGTCTAATCCTAATTAAACTCCCAAAAGATAAATACATTTAATTGAAGATAAATAAAGATAAATAAAATAAAATCTTAAAATTAAATAATCCTTAATAATTATTTTAATATTAATTATCCTAATATAATTAAAATAGAGTCTGATAGAATAAATCTCTTCTTTTTTCATTTTAACCCTTGCTTCCTCCATGCTTGCACTTTTGGCACCAACTTTTCCTTATGTCACACATTGGCCCATTTTATCTCTAAATTCACGCTTTTGGCCCTTAATTTTGCTTTTGCCTCAAATTTAGTCCCTATGAGATAAAAGATCATAAATAGCTCAAATTAGCAGGATCATACTCAGAATAAATACATAATTAATACATAAAAATACGTTATTCTAGAGTGTTATCACCTACACCTATGTTCACACAAAACCACAACTTTCCTCCCCAAGTGATAAAAGTAACAAATAATTATCATTATATCGCAATCCAAGCTTTGTTTATGCAATGTTCTAAAAATATCCTAAAAATGCAAATGTATTCACTTAATTACAACAAATTAATTCCACTTAGAAGCCTTAAATATAACTCTTTTCAAGAGTTATCAGGGGGCCATTTTAGAGGAAGAAGAACAACACAAAAAATACTCCAATCAGAATGTTACTGGCCTGTGATGATCAGGGATACCTACGAATTCGCCCAACGATGTGATAGATGACAACGACAGGGAAACATTTCAAAAAGGGACGAAATGCCACAAATAGGGATTTTGGAGGTAGAAGTCTATAATGTTTAGGGCATTGATTTTATGTGCCCACTTCCCAATTCTTTTGATAATCAATACATTCTCCTAGCAGTGGACTATGTATTGAAATGGATGGAAGCAATGGTATTACCAGCTAATGACACTAAATTTGTGGTTTGATTCTTATGTAATGATAATTTTCTTGGTTTGGGACCCCTAGAGCACGTGTTAGCAATGAAGGTTCACACTTTTGCAGCAAATAGTTAGAGGCAGCTCTAGCAAAATACAATGTTAAACATTAGATCACCACAACATATCATCCACAAGCTAATGGGCAAGTAAAAGTATCAAAATCGAGAGGTCAAGTAGATATTGGAGAAAACAAAGAATCCAAATTAGAAAGATTGGAACAAATAGTTGGGTGACGCAATACAAAACTTCGTTGGGCATATCTCCACACAGATAAGTTTACGGAAAAAACTACCATTTACTAATTGAATTAGAGAAAAATGCTGATTGGGATATCAAGGAATTGAACTTAGACCCCAGCTTAGCCAGGGAAACACTTCTATTTTAGCTACATGAGTTGGAAGAATTTAGATTTCTAGCATATGAAAATGTAAAGATGTACAAAGAGAAAAGCAAGTTTAGACACGACACCATGATTAAGAAACGAGGATTCTCTCTAGGACAATAGGTGTTATTGTTTAACTCAGGCTAAAATTGTTTCAAGGAAAATTGTGATCGAGATGGGCATGGTCATACACTATTAAACAGATATCTCCCCATGGAGCATTAGAGGTGATTACTAAAGAAGGTGAAGAATTTATTGTTAATGGGCGGAGACTGAAACACTATTTTGGGGGACGGATTCAGAAAGCTTGCAAAAAACACAATCTAGAATACAGAGCAGTGATGGAAATGGCAAACAAAAAAGAAAACTGGAGTTATAACTTGAGTTGGGACCCAAATGAATCAAAGAGTCACACGTGAAGTAGCAGGGAGGATCCAAACCCAATATGTAAAATTTTGTATAGTTAACTTTAGCTAACTTTTTTATTGTGTTGTATAGTGTAAAGCTAACAGAAAAGATGATGGAATAGGGAGTTACATGCAACAGAAGGGTGAATTTCAAGGAAGCCAAGGTTGTGTCATGAAACAAGTTTATGGTGTTGCGACACCTTAATTCGAATACTGTAACATTTTTGAAAACTGGGCGATGTTGCGACACCAACACTTGGTGTCATGACATGATACTTCGAAGCTAGAAATTATAACCTTGTGAGTCAGTGTCAAGACACAACAAATCGGTGTCGTGACACATAACATCGAAATAAAATCCTAAAGTATTCGAAGTGTGGTGTCGCGACATCACGTCAAATCTACATGGTTTTCTTAAGATTTTTACGCAACCAGTCGACTTTCCTTTACAAGCTAACCTACCGTCAAATGTAGTAGTTATTTCGGTCTATTTCCGCACTTAAGGAGCTTGTTTTCTACCAAATTTAGTATTTAGTATTATGGTTTCAGTATTTAGTACTTAGTGTTTAAAGTTAATAAAAGTAAGTGTTTTTAACACATTTTGTGAGTGTTGTGACCTATTAGGCCGACATGGGCCTTAAAGAGTGTTAATATGTGTAATTGAGTGTGTAGGATGATGATTTATAGGCCAAATTGACGTGAGAGCAAGGAATGAGTGATGCACAAGCTTCTCGAGTTGTCAAAGCATGAAATGAACCATAAAAGGCACAAATCACATGTCGTGTCATGCCATAGACCTTGTATAATTCTACATAGGTAGACGTGTTGTCCAAGTCTATCGGGGTTATTTTTGTTTGCACAATCGACTTTATATGAAAACCTAAGACGTGCGGAAGGCCTAATTCGGGCTATGAACACTCCTATAAATAAGACGTTAGGGGTTTGATGTAACTAAGTCGTCTTAGACACATTAAAAAACCCTAGTAGTTTAGGAGTAAGATTAGATTTAGTTTTCTTTCAGCTTTTCTAAACTCTTTGTTTTTCCTCATGGAATTGGTTTCGACCCAAGAGTTATTTTATATTATTAAAGTATTTCTGTTTATTTCTTTTTTGCAAATGACGATAGTCGATTATTCCAATTGAGAGATTCGTTACTTCGTCCTCTACTCGACATCAATCTAGGATTATTCTAATCTCTCTTCTCTTTCGATTTATTCGTGTGTTTTACATGTTTATTTCAGTTGAGATTATGATTATGATTAACACGAGTGACTAAATCTCTTAAGGGAGATTAATGAGTGGATTGGGACGTGACTAATGGAGGATTTAAGGTTTCTCGAGAGGATTAGTTGGTATAAATTATGTGTTCCTAAACCTTAAGCTTGACAACCCTAGGAAGTAACCATAGGTTAGACGAGATTGGGAGATAAGTTAAATTGAATAAATCGTAGTTTATACTGGTTGAGAAAGTGAGGTTAGGAGATAAGTGAGAATCAACCAATCGATTAATTAGTTAGAGGTTGGGAGGTAATAATTGGTTAACCGATAGCTAATTCACCCTAAAACCCTAATTCAAAGTTACTTACAAACCCTAAAATTAGTTAATCTTCTTGATTAGTTTTATTGATTTAAGTTATTTATTTTCTCGTTCATTTATTTTAGTTATTTAATTTCTATTATTAATCTATTTAATGATTTATCGTAATATAGGAATTAATTACTACTATTAGACTTATTATTGTAAAGAGATTTTTTTATAGATTTATTCCATCGTCCCTTGGGTACAATCCTCAAAATACTTTTTGTGTTCCGTTGTACACAATTATTATATTATAATTTGACCCGTATACTTAGGGAGACCGTCGATTGAATTCTATATATTTTTGGTGTGCTATTTTTACTAGGCGGTTACAAACCACGTTAGTTTAACCTTAAAAACCCTTATTAAACCCGTTAAATACCTCATTAAAGCCTTCTTAAACACTTACCAATTGCAAAGAACATAAAAGAAAATCCTTTCCCATTGTTTCTCTGTTCCCTACAAAGAACATACCACCTTTTAGAGTGTTGCATAGTAATTGTTTCTTCATTCATCCTCGTGGCCACATACATAGAGAGTTGTTTTATAGAAAACACATCATCAACAACTCCACGAAGGGGATACAAGAGGTTATGGATTCTAAGTTGTAACCTATTTAATTTTCACAACTATTTATATTTCCTGTCATTGATTAAGTGTGAAACTTGTAAACTTGCATTTGCTGTGATGGATGCCAAACACGTTCAAGGAGTGCTGAGCAACGAAACGTCGATAGCTACAATTTCATAAGCATGAAAAAGAATGAGCTTGACACACAGTTATAATGTATTCAAAAGAAAATTATCCTCCAAGAATGGGGATTCGAATTCCCAATGGATAATGGAGGTGACGTTTGGAAAATAGTGCATGCCCATAAGTGGGAAAATTTCAGTAAACACCCAACCGAACTGGCATGCATTTCAATGGTTCAAGAATTCTATGCCTCCCTTAAAGATTATGGAGCAAAGAGACCGTTGGGCGAATCATGGTCTTATGTTACTGTAAGAGGGAAGGGAATTTTAATTTTTGGACTAGAAATTTGTAAGTTTTTCAGCGTTCCATTCTACATGTATGATTTTATAAAGAGAACCGACCTGGATTTTTGCCCAAGTACCAGTTTAGATGATGTCATAGACTACTTAACCAAAGGGAAATGAGAATGGAAAAGTGATTTAGCTACTAATTCGCGGATATCATTTCATCCATAGAGCATGATCCCTTTAGCTAGGCTATGGTTGCAATTCGTTTGCACCCAAATTTACCCTACTATGAATTGTTCTAACATAACCACTTTTCTAGCTATAATGTTACACACTACCTTGCAGAAAGAAAAGTTCTGTGTTGGAAAATGGAACCCTATTCTGACTAACTTCGAGCTTTAATTTTTAGATTTGTTTATAAATTTTATTTTATTTTGAGACTTTAGTTAATTTTAAGATTTGGAAATTTTGAGTTATCTTTTGTTTGATTTAAATATAAATTAAAAAAAATTATTATATGTGGGAACCCCACAAATTATGCGGCACTACAATTTGGAGCTATATCGATATGAGGACCACTCGACTACATCCAATGAACATCACCGCTAATTTGGGCAGTCTTTTTATCTTATCTTTTGATTTGCACATTGGGGACATGATTAACAGAAGATTTAGGGGTTTTCAAGAGTATTAGTTGTTATAAATAATGTGTTCCTAAACCTTAGGCTTGACAACTTAAAGAAGTAATCATTGGTTAGATGAGATCAGGAGATAAGTCGAATCGAGTAAATCATAGTTTATCCTGGTTGAGAAAGTGAGGTCGGGAGATAAGTGAGTATCAACCAATTGATTAATTAGTTAGAGGTCGGGAGGTAATAATTGGATACTCATTAGATAATCCACTTGAAAACTTTAATCTAAAGTTAATTAAAAACCCTGAAACGAGTTAATCTTCTTGATTGGTTTTATTAATTTAAGTCATTTGTTTATTTTACCGTTTATTTATTTTAGTTATTTAATCTATCTTATTAATCTATTTCATGATTTATCATAATATAGGAAATAATTACTACTATTTAGACTTATTATTGTAAAGAGATTTTCTATAGATTTATTCCATCCTCCATTGGGTACGATCCTTGATAAGCTATAAAAGTAACATACTTTAATCTCATTCGTAATGTATTTTTAGATGATTAATTATGCAATTTAGTGAATTTGGTGCTCCTAATCCTTTAAATTCATGTTTTTATACTTAGGAGAGAATTTGGAAGATAAAGGAGTGAAAAATAAGCCAAAATTAGACAAAAAGAGCTGCTTTCAGGATCCACACGGGCTGGGCACATGTCCGTGTGAGTCACACGGGTTGGCCACACACCCACGTTCTAGTCGTGTCTATTTTGCACTCTGCTTCTCAAATACGCGAAAAACCCAATTTTTAGGCTTTCTGAGCATTCTAAAGACTCTAAATACCAATTAGAAGAATAAAGAAGGGAGCAATCAGAGAAGATCGAAGAAAACATTCGAAGAGCGCCATTGAAATCAACTCAGAAGCGGATCTCCATCAAGATTGAAGATCTCCTTTTAATTTCTTTCGAAGTTTTATTGAGTTTCTTTATGTCTTGTGGTTATTCTAACTTTGAGATGTTTCTATTCAGGATTATGAACTAAATTCTCTAGATACCTAGGGAAGATGAAACCTATGATGAATCTTATTATTTGATTTCTAATTTACGCGATAAATACATGATTCTTGTTCTCAATTATGTATGCTTATTTCTTGTTTTAATATTTTTGGGATATTAAGTCATGTTTCATGTGCTTAATTTAGTGGAGTAAAAAGCCCTATTTAAGAGTAGATCTAGCATAATTGAGTGGAGTTGCATGCAATCCTAGAAATAGGACAACATAAATCTACCGAATTAAAGTCAAATCTAATAGGGGAATTCATAGATCGAGTTAATGCGACGATAAGGGTTTTAATTAGAAAGATATTTAAATTAATCAACTTAGAGTCAGTTGTTCTTATTCACGAAAGAGATATTAACATAATCTAGG
The DNA here is from genome assembly GCF_025698545.1 of Gossypium raimondii. NCBI lineage: Eukaryota > Viridiplantae > Streptophyta > Magnoliopsida > Malvales > Malvaceae > Gossypium > Gossypium raimondii. The sequence continues at coordinate 13,011,875 of NC_068577.1, forward strand.
GATTTGTATAGATCAAGATACAAATGAATAAATCATTTAATTCAGATTCATAATAAAAGGTGAAGTCTAGGTGAATTCTTTCCTGGGTATTGTCTATCTTATCGGTTATTATTCGATTATCTCCTTGATTTATTCTCTATTACGTTCTTAGATAAATTAGTTTAGTAATTTTAGATTAAAACACATCACCCCAATCTGTCGACTAGATAATAAGAAGACGGTAATTACTAGTACTTTTAGTCCTCGTGGATATGATATTCTCTACTCACCATAGCTATACTATTGTTCATTAGGTGCACGTTCCTTTGTCGTATTTATAGTTAGTTAAGTGACCTTCAATCCTCGGAATACTTCTTGTGTTTCGTTGTACACAATTACTATATTACAATTTGACCCGTATACTTGCAAACATCGCTGATTCAAATTTATATATTTTTTATGTGCAATTCTTACTATAAACGATAACACATTTATAGGTAGTCAAGTTATTGGTACTATTGCCGTGAAGGTTTCGACATTAAATCTAGAAAATATTTTTTACAATTAATAAGATAAGTAGGAACTTTAAAGCCTAAACATACGATATTTTTAATTATTTATTTATTTTTATTATTGTTTGTTTAATTTCTTTTTAACACTTAAAATTTTAGGTTGTTTATGACCTGGATCTCTAACACCCCAATCGAACCATACCTAGATCTGGAGTAGATACTTAGGTACAATCGTCAATTAATGAACACCGATCCATTCATAGTAATAAATTTACCCTTAGAAAATCCATTATTTTGAGATCCACGAAAACTACAAGCAAATATCCAGGAAGATGTCCCAATGGATCAAAGGACGTTGTGTGAATAGACTTTACCTAGACTCGATGCGATGCGCGAAAGCATCGAACGGCCAGTGATTAACGCCAATAATTTCGAGTAAAGTTGACCACTATTCAGAGGAGCTAGAATACACTGCGTTTCAAGGGAAATATGGTGGAAGATTCGAACCAACACTTGAAGCAGTTCTTACAACTCTACGAGACCTTCAAGTACAATAGGGTATCCGATGATGTTGTGCATCTTCGGTTATTCTCGTTCTCATTGTGTAATAATGCGGCTGATTGGCTCAATTCATTAGAACTAGGTTCCATTACAACATGAGAACTAGGTTCCATTACAACATGAAAGATCTAGCAGAAAAATTTCTATATAAATTTTTCTCGATAAGTTGAACTATTCAGCTTAGGCGAGAAATCATCAATTTCAAACAATACGAAGGTGAGTTCTATACGAGGCATGGGAACACTTCAACACGATGCTAAAAAAGTGCCCACATCAATGATTGCAAGCGTGGCTCCAGATCCAGATATTTTACAACGGTGTTGACGGCCATATCAAATCTAACCTAGACGAAACGGGAAGAGGATCTCTCATGTTTCATACGTATGAACGAGCCTAGAAAATCATAAATGACATGGCCATGAATTTGTACATGTGGCCTAATGAGATATTTATGTACAAATCCAAACCTCCAATGATAAAAACTCTAAACGTAGATAATGATGATAATCAATTCCAATGAATTGTAGAAAAGCTTAACTGTTTGGAGACGCTTGTCAAGTCAACGAGAATGGAGCCATGTTCTAAGAACCCATCAGATGAGGCAAGTTACATATTTAATAGGGCTCAAGATCTCTATTCAAATACCTATAACCCTGATTTGAGGGATCATTTGAACCTCAAATAGGGAGGTAAACAAGGAGGAGAAAATCAAGCACAAACTTGCCAAAACCCTCATTACCAACCTCCACCATTACAAAAAAGAACTGTGAGGACAGACCAATGCTGCATGTAGTCAAAAATTCGACCGAATAGAAGGGGAGATGCAAACAATGAAGTCGAACATTTGACAAGTTTAAGCCATATGTGGACAACTTGAATCCCAAATGGATAGCCTCTATGACTAGATAAGCCAGTTAATGACTTTGTTTCAAAAAAAAAAGGTTAATGTCTCCCTAGTAACACAAAACAATCCTCGGAGAGATGGGAAAGAACATGTAAAAGCGATCATATTGTGATCGGGCAAAGAATTTAAGTTGCCAAGTAAGCCCATCCATGTAGAGGAAGAGGTTTCCGAAGAGGTCGATGAACCCATAGAAGAGGAAGAAGTCGAGCACCACGAGCCGATCTAGGAAACAACTGAACTGGTGTCTGATTTGGTAATATCAAACCCAAGCACAACAAAGGTACCATTCCCAACTAGACTAGATGACAAGCAAAAGACGGACGAGGTAGATTTTATTAATTTTTTTAAGTCCCTCAATGTCAATTTGCCACTCTTGGAACTTATCAATAAAATCCCTAAATATGCCAAGTACCTAAAGGAAGTCATGGCAAGACATGAAAAGATTAAAAAGGGTGAGCAAATAGACATCGACACCCCCAAAATTAAAAGATCCAGGTAGCTTTATAATTCCAAATGAGATAGGGGATATCATTTCAACAAAGCCCTTTGCGATTTAGGGGCTAGCATAAAATTAATGTCCTTATCGATCTATCAAAAACTCAAAGTTTAGGAACCAAAGAATAGCTCGATAACGCTGTAATTAGTCGATAGATCCTTGGTGCATCAAAAAGGTGTAATCTAGGATATATTGGTCAAAGTACAGGGATTCGTAATCCCCATTGATTTTGTAGTCCTTGATTTTGAGGAATCCACATTTTATTGGGTAGGTCATTTTTGGCCACTTCTAAATCGACAATTGATCTTGAGCCAAATGAGCTTATTATAATAATTGATGATAAGATAGAAGTGTTCAAATGTTGCCAAGATTCCCAAAATGAGGGATTGCTTAGGGAGGAATGTTACGCTCTATTCAATTTAATCCCTAACGGTCTTAATCAAATGTACTTTCCGAGTTGTGCAATTGTATGTACGTAGAATGCAAGAGAACGAGAGAAACGGAGAGATCCTGGAAGAAAAAGAATCAGTTGGGAGAGCCAAGATGGTCGAGAACGATAGATGAAGATGATGGTGAAGTTCAAAGAATAGCTAGACAATTCCGGTAGCACAATGTAGATTGTAACCTATCGAACTTCATTAATTTGTAAATATTGTATACTAATTTGTTTTTAATTTGTTAGATGTAGGAATTAGATTTTTTATTATGTTAGAATTAGAAGGAAACATGTTTTCGATAGCAATGGAGGAGCTACACATTAGTAGGGTGCATGTACGGGCAACCGAGGGCCTTTTATAGGTCATGGAGAGGCCAAATTGAAGTCATGTTGTCACACAACAATTCCATGGTGTGACACAACCCCTTCGAGCCTAAAAATTTAGAATTTTGTTTTCATGTCGCGCCATGCCTTACCTATGCCGTGACATACCCTAGAATTCAGCAAAAATAGAAGACAAAATAGAGTCATGTCGTGCCATGCACCCTCTATGGTGCGACATGCAAGCCATTTTTTACAACTTTACGTTCTTGGTTCGCCGCGATCTTCAGAGATATTTACCAAGTTTGCACCGTAAGTAAAGCCCTAGATGACTTCTATATATTTCCTTTACCAGCTACTACACCCTCTGAGCCGTCATAACCAACCAAATCACCATTCACAACTCTTTTCTTTAGCATTTTGTAAATTTTTTGTCTTTCATTTGTTTCATAACCCCAACATCATGCGTAGCAACCTTTCCGAAAGAAAATCCGTAGCGGATAACCATGCCAGTATCCAAGAAAGGGAGCTCGATAATTATCTTCGAGTGGGCCAATGAAAATTCCCCTTGCAAGAACAATTTTTTGATTCGCTAAATGCATTACAAAGCGAGACACAAGAGTTAATTTAATTTCATCAATGGGAGAAGTTCTATAATACCCCGCTCGATTCGATGTACCTTCCGATTGTGCACAAATTTTACACTGCATTGAAGGAGGCAGATGCGAATAGACCGATAGAGGTTCCGTGGATACGGATATTAGTTCGAAGGAAGGAGATTTTTATCTCACCTCCTAAGATAGCAAGATATTACGATATTCCATTTTATCTCTATGATTTTGTATAATACACTGATTTAATGTATTTTCTGAGAGAAAATATAGAAGATATAATTAAGCTCCTTGCGGACAGAAAGGGTGAGTAGAAACATCACTTGGGAATAGACTATCTCATATTATTATTCTAGATGAAGTTAACTTTGAAGGTTCAAATGTGGCTGAAATTTATTAGTACTAGAATTTTCCCTACGACAAACATGCCCAACGTCGATGCATTCTAGACAACATTGTTTTATGCAATTTTAACGAAGGAAAGATTTTGTGTAGGAACATGGATATATCGGAGCATGCTCCAATGCACAAGAAAAAACGAGGTGGAATTACTTTTCCCGCACTTAGTGGCAGCCTTATTCTGCAAGCAAAAGTGCCAATGGGATGATCGGGTCGTGTTTTACAACCAATCAAGCTTTCAATATTGGAACCGAGTGTGGAATATCTTTTTAAAGAGAGTGACAGAGAAAATCACATCTAAGCGAGAATACTCTTCTGGATTCAGAATGGATTGTTCGATGGATGCAAAAAGCTGGGCCAATTTATGAAGATTATGAAAGGAAAAACAGGTTGAAGCTGCTACAATTCCCAGTAGCAAATTACGTGGTAAAGATCAAACCAATAAAGGCGAAGAAAGTGAAGGAATTGGAAGAAGAGGAGGACCTCGAAGAAGATTCAGAGGAGGATTTGAAACGTGAACCGACCAAAGCAGATGAAGCGTCGAATCCTGATTCTGACTAATTTTAAAATATTTCACTAAATTTCATTTTTATTTTGACTTAGTTTTTTATTTTTATTTGGGATGATTTAATTATTGTTTTAGTTTTTAATTATTTAAGACTTTAATATTTTATATAGGCAGTGGTGTTTAGTTCTTCTTAGTAGGAACCTCAAATTTTTTAAGGCACAACAATATAGAGTAAAACCAAAAAGGGGGAGTAGTCCCACCGATGGAGTTGCACGAATCATGTCAATCAGGTAACCTCTTTCTTTTATATTTTTATTGCACATTTGGGACAATGTGCCAAATAAAGTTTGGGTGACTTGGGAAATTTTTAAATTTTTTTGCTATTCTATTTTATTTGTAACACCCCTTACCCGAGACCGTTGCCGGAGTCGAGCACGAGGCATTACTTAGCTTATCTTACTAATTCGGAGCATAAAAACTTATTTTGAAAATTAATTTCACTATTTACAGCAAATCTGTCCAATCGTGCAACAGTTACTAAATTGATTATAACTTGAGCTACGGGACTCTAAATTTAATTCCATAAATTTTCCCTGAAACTAGACTCATATATATTCCTACCATAAAATTTTTATAATTTTTGGTTGATCCAATTAGTACATTTTATTAGTTAAAGTCTCCCCTGTTTCACCACTTAACTGTTCTGAACTTTTGCCACTAAAAATAAGTTTTCTCACTGTAGGATTTTCATATGAAGTTCTAACTTGTTTCTAAAGAAAATAGACTCAATAAGGAATCTATAAATTTAAATTATAACTCATAAAAAATTTTGTACAATTTTTAATGATTTTCTAAACTCAAAACAGGGGACTCCAAAAAAAGATCTGACCCTGTCTCACAAAAATTCACATATCTCAAAATATAAAATTCCTTTTGTTAAACTGTTAATTTTCCATGAAAATAGACTCAATAAGCTTTCAATATATATATCATTAATCTTCTAAATCATTATATACTATCCTAGGTGATTTTTCAAAATCACGTCACTGTGCTGCCTAAATTCTGTTTCTTTGCAAAATTTTCCCCTTTCATGATTTCCATGCATAATTTATCACCTAGACTCTTATAACAACAAACACCTTCATACTTAAGCATTTTAATAATCATTCATAATCAAATACTTACACACTATTCTTTAGAAAAATCATAATTACAAACATGCAAAATAACTAAATCCCTATACATGCCATAACTCAAATGTGCTTCATCATAAAATACCGAGCAGTTGTGGTTGATAGTGTGGACAATCTTCGACTTCTTTAGGATCCTTGAAGTAGCTTTACAATACTATAAGAGAAAGAGAAATAAAATAAGTAAGCATAAAGCTTAGTAAGTTTACTAGCAAACAAATAACAACATTAAATACAAATAATTAAACTCAAGTGTCTATATCTCTAGTTTACTCTTTAGTTAATCTCATTCTAGTTCTCTTGCTTGTTTACTTAGTATACTTGTGTGCATAAATTACTCTTATCTTGCTGCATCGTTGAATATCAATTGTTAATTTAATAAATTCTTAACTCTTATAACTCATCTAAGCTTTCCATTTTTGCTTTTAACTGAACTTTCATGTATATGATTCGTTTACTAGCCTGTTGAGCCACATTGGAATAATAAGGATACTTGGGTCTCTTCTGATCATAACATGCCAAAGCCATGTCCCAGACATGGTCTTACATGGGATGTTCTCATATCGGTGCTCATGCCATGTCCCAGACATGGTCTTACGGGGGACCACTCATCTCGATGCCAACACCATGTCTCAGACATGGTCTTACATGGGACTTATCATCTCGGTGCCAACGCCATGTCCCAGACATGGTCTTACATGGGACCTCTCATGATCTCAAGGATGCCAATGCCATGTCCGAGACATGGTCTTACATGGGATCTCTTTACCCAAATGTCATGACATTTGTATCCAATACATTCCTCATGTTTCAGCGGGGCCTTTTAACACTGATTCTCTGTCATCTCATACTTGAGTTAGCATTAAATAATTTCATAAAATAAATATATAATTGCTGGAAATTAACAGCATTAATAATAATTATTCAAATATTGCATTTATTTACCGTAAACTTACCTCGGTATCAAATATAGTCCAATTCACCAACTTAGTCTTCAACTTTATTCTTCCCTTTGTCTAACCTCGAGTTTTGTTCTTCTTTATCTGAAATAGAAAATTTAACTTATTTAATACTCACATTCATCAAAACATCCCTCGACTCTAACTTTGTCAAAATTATAATTTTGCCCCTAAACTTTTACATAATTACATTTTTGCCCCAAGGCTCAGAAATTAAACTTCATCTCTTATTCTTATGTTTTATAACATGCTGAACATTTTTATTTTCTATGAAAACATCAAATTCCCACTCTAACATGTATTTAAGAACATTAGGTATTTTATTAATTTTGAGGTTTTACTCGTTTCCGCTTAAAATTGACTAGCAAAAGTTGTTTAACATAATTTCTAGCTTCATAATCTATCATAAAATATCAAAATAAACACTTTTCACCTATGTGTATTTTTCCAAATATAAACCCTAGGTTAAATTATTGCTAGAATAAGCTAAATTAATCTACCGGGATCTCAAAAACGTAAAGAACATTAAAAACGAGACTTAGAATCACTTACTATGAAGATTGGAACCTTGAAAAACCCTAAATATGGCTTCCCCATTGCTGATTTCGTTCACAATGAAGAAGATGATATTTTTTGCCATCTTTTTCCCTTTTTAATTCTTTTTATTACTAGATTACCAAATTGCCCCTAACTTAAAAATTTCCTATTTCACTTATCTCATGTTCATTTTTGTCTACCAACTTAACCAATGGTCTAATTACCATATAAGGACCTCCAATTTAAAGTTTCATAACAATTGGACACCTCTAACATGTAGAACTCAACTTTTGCACTTTTTACAATTTAGTCCTTTTGACTAAATTGAGTGCCCAAACGTCGAAATTTTCGAACGAATTTTTCACAAAATAATTTTGTGAAATTTTAGACCATAAAAATATAAGAAAAATAAATTTTTTCTCATCGTATTTGTGGTCCTGAAACCACTATTCCGATAACCTTGAATTTAGGCCATTACATTATTTTTCTTTGCTTTTAGTAGTTTTTAAATTTTTATTTTTGCATGTTTCCTATGTGCTTGAGCTTGTAGAAATACAAGTGATTTGTTACCAACATGTTAATAAGATTTTGTAAAAAATCTATAATTTTAGTTTGATAATAATGGATTCTAAAATTTTAATTTTAGGCTACTTAGTTCAATTTATTGAACCGTGAATAGATTTAAGATGTTAAGTATACCACATGATAAATAGGTATATAATTAACATGCATGTTTAATTGGATTATAGGTTGTAGAAATTGATAGACTTGGCCGGTTTAGTCCATATATTGAATTACCTAGGGACGACCTAAGACATTATTTGGTAGACAAACTTTCGAATCAAAAAGCTATCTCGTAAATATTTCCATAGTACCTATTTTGAGCCTTAATAAAAAATTTTTATGAACCAAAAATGGAACCTTAAGCCTAATAAATAATTTATTTGATCCTTTATTTCTTGGTCCTTGCACGGATTTAGACGTTCGACCATTGATATTGAAGGATTAGCTAAATACATTACGGTGGTTTCAAAAGAAAAAAAAATGGAGTGACTAAGGAATTGTATGGTATAGTGAGTATAAGGATTGTTTATGCAGATCAGTTTCTTTACGTCTATGAAGCCTAGCTTAATGAGAAAATTCACTGCCTTTAATCCAAATACAAAAAAGTGATTTAAGTCCAATCGCATCCTAGTATAGCAACCTCACTTTTATACCTAAAGATTTAGATCGCTTGTCTCTATACCTAAATATTTAGATCACTCGTGTCTATACCTAAAGATTTAGATCACTCATCTCTAAGTTCCCCCTGAAAACTCAAGCTGTAAAACCAAGTAACAAACTTGTTTTATACTTTCAATTCACTCTCAAATAGTAGTTCCTCAATGAATAGATGAGTTCTATAAAAACTACACCCTTCTAACTTACCTAAGCCTCTAATATATAATAGATTAAGGCTTGCTAAGATAAAAGATCAATTACACTTAAGTTCCCACTAAACTATTCTTATAAAAAGGCTTTACAGATATTCTAATCAAGTCCAAAATAAATCAAAGATCCCAAAGATAAGTCTTCAAATAAGTTAAGTCAACCTCTACAAAACAAGGGATCTGATTTGCTTGATTTGGATTGATTCAATCTTAACAGATTTGTTGCTCCACAAGATGGGTCTTCAAATACGAGCCAACACACATCCACAAAATTATCCAAGTAGCTGACCAACTAATTTTGTTGAAAAGGTTGTAAACTTAAAAAATTGCAAGTTATGTTGTTTGCCATTGTGCTAGCCATTGTGGGCACTACCATTGGCACTTCGACAACCAATTCAAAAAACCTTGTCTCGACAATAAAATGCCTACCAAGATTGAACAAACCTTCAATAATTAGAGCACAAATCCATTTTCATAAAGTAATATTTAATTCATCTTGATCTTGCCCAAACCTCATCAAATCAATTATCCTTAATATAAGGATATAAAAGATCATAAGATCAGCTTCGTTGAAATTCAAAAGCTTCGTCGTATCCCGGGAGGACCTTTGTCTTAATCCTTTAGCAACTTTGTGTGGGGGCAAATAGTTCTCTTTGGAAAGCGTCACTCGCACCTTGAAGTCTACTGTTTAATTCAATATCGTCTTCGGATCTATCTTTTCTACTCAATATATCCATCAAAGTGTTTATGATTTTTTTTATAATTTTGATAAGTTTATATCAATTTTAATACTTTGAATAATTTTGTTAATTTTTATGATTTTCATAGAATTTTAATACGTTTTTATAAATTTTAAATATATTTTTATTTATTTTATAATTTATAATTTTTTAAATAAATTTCTATGATTTTTAATCATTTTATGGAAAACTATTAGATTAATCTAGAGGTTGCCACTTGTCACCATTTGTTGGTTCATAAATTAATTTAGCGGACAAGATGATCAATGATGGAAACCATCAACGGATAAACTTAATTTATTATTTTAATTAATGGTAAGAACTTAATTGAATATAAATTTAATACATAAATTTAATTAAGTTTTTTATAATTTTTTAAGGTTTTTTGACATAAATTTTTGGGCAAAATACAAATAAAAGCCCATTTTTTAAAAAACTTACTGAAATGGGCCCGGTAAAAAATTAATTATAGGAATGGCCCAATTCCCCGAAAATGCGTCCATGTCAGCGCGTTGTCAGGTGACGAGGCAGGAAAACGCTTCCTCAAGGGAGCGCTTTCTGTCCACATGGGCAAAACGCTTCCTCTTCTGCTATGGTTAGGGTTTTGGGTTTTTGGTTTAGGGTTAGGGTTTTAGGGTTTTTAGGTTTAGGGTTTTAAAGAAAAAATTAAATAAATAAGGGATTAGGGTGTCTTAATTAAATTAATTATAAAATTTTCAAAATTGGTTTAGGTTTCGTATTTATCGTTTGTGAAGAAAAATCAATTAAATTAGGGTTTAAGGTTACTTGAGTAAATTAATTAAAATTTTTAAAAAAATTAGATTAGGGTTTAGTGTTAAGGGTTTTTAAGGAAAAATGAAATAAATTAGGGTTTAGTGTTACTTGAGTAAATTAATTATAAATTCAAAAAAAATAGATTAGAGTTTAGTGTTTAGGGTTTTTAAAGAAAAACTTAAATAAATTAGGTTTTGGGGTTTAGGGTTACTTAATTAAATTATTTGTTAATTTAAAAAGGCTCCCACGTGGACGCTCTTTTGCTACAGTAGCTCCTGAAAAAATAATTTCGAGAAGACGTTTCTGAGCAAATAGTGCCAAAAACGCTTTAAGTACGATGCTTTGTCAGCAAAAGTACTGAAAGAAGCTCCCACGTGGACGTATTTTTGCTATAGTAGCTCCTGAAAAAATAATTTCGAGTAGATGTTTCTGAGCAAATAGTGTCAAAAACGCTTTAAGCAGGATGCTTTGTCAGCAAAAGTACTGAAAGAAGCTCCCACGTGGACGCGTTTTTGCTACTGTAGCTCCTGTTTGGCCTGAGGCTATAAATGAGGCAAATTTTTTTCTTAGATTGCATAAGTTACAGCAAAAAAAAAATTTAGAGAGGCTAAGAAGGATAGAAATTGAAGATGAGTGAACGTATTGGTGCTATTTTTTACTATGATGGTGAGGTTTGTCACACCGAGAACGGTGTTGTTTTTTTATCTGAGAATACAGTATGACTGGTTTTTAACCAGAACTTAGATTTGACAGAACTTCGTAAAAGAATTAGGCATAAAATATTCGGAACGATGCCAATGAAAGTTCTGTCTATTATGTATCGGTTTTGTTCTTCTGTTGATCCGGTGACATATGACTCGTTCGACGTAAAAGGTGCTCATAGCTTGGAGGCAATGGTGTAGACTCATCTCGCTAGTGGAGCACCCTATATTGAGTTATATGTACAATTTACATTGCCAAATGATGCACTTGCGACTGCTGTTCGAGAGGTATACATGACCCCTGCCCGACACTGGGTTAGTAGGTTACAAAATACGTAATAGCCCATGTTTGGTAGTGGTATGGAATACACATCCCCTACACAACACTCTGTCAGTGGATGGAACATGCACCTCAGTGGGTCGATGTTTGATGCTGGAAATACGTACTAGGGAACGGCATCAACTTCTAGTGGTTGGCAATCTACATCCAATTGGGGACGTTATGAAACTCCCAGAAGAAGGGATGATGTACTACCTACGATGTCTACCAGTGAGGGGACCTCAGACGTTGTAGATGATGGTGGGTTAGAAGATGACTCCGATGTCGATCCACCTCGAGAGCCCGGGCCCGATGGTGCAGAAGTTGCATTATTTTCTGAATTGGAGCCTATTCCAACCGAACCTGAAGATGTTGAAGGGGGTTCAGATGAAAAAGAAGATCCACGATTCAGGGCATACTCACCTCCAGCCCACATGTATAATGTCGATCTGTCTGCAGATGATGCATTGGAGTTTCCAGATCTACCACACAGGTTGCGTGATCGTACAAGTTCGCTACTGGTTTCGGGTGAATTTGAAGTTAGTAATGAGTTTTCCAACAAGGATAGTTTTATTGGTGCATTGAAACAATATAGCATCAATAACGGCGTTAAATACCACGTGGTTAAATCTAAAGCTGATAAGTTTGAGGCGAAGTTTGCAGTGCAAGATGATACATGTTTATGAAAATCTACGCCTCGTTGAGGAAAAGGACAGTGTAACACCCCTTACCCGTGTTCCTCGCCGGAACAGAGTATGAGGTATTACTAGAACACAAACACTTGTTATCGTTCCAACTGAGATTTTTTTTTACGAAAATTTTGACATAATCCCCTTTATAAATATGTAACCTCACCTGTAAATTTTCAGATTGTAACCCAGCAAATTCCAATGTTTCAACCAACATTTATATTCTCAAATATATTTAAATCATACTTAACATTTTAACTATCATCATTAGCATTGTATAAAATAATTTATCAAATAACATATACTAACATTTAGGTTAAATACTTTGTAACATATAACATCAAAATCAAGTCTTCTATACATGTCATAATTTAGAAATATTGATTACAAAATACCAAAAGTTGTGGATAGTGTAGATGAGTTCCCGACAATTTTCAAATTCTGAGTTGAACTAGTAACACTATAAAACAAGGGAAAAGAAAGAGGAGTAAGCATATAGCTTAGTAAGTAAGTATGTAATTAATAAACAAGTTTCTAGCATGTTTCCTTAGATAATATAATCTTAATCACACAAAAACTCACTATTTATTCAAGTTCCAGCAAGCTATTTATTCGCATCACAGTCACTAAATTATTTTTATCTGGAGGCACACAACTCCAAATTAAGATCCATAAATTTTTCCTAAAACTGGAGTCATATATATTCTTACCATAAAATTTTCATAATTTTTGGTCTAGCCAATTAGTACAGTTTATTTTTTAAAGTTTCCCCTGTTTCACTACTCGACAACTCTGACCCCTCTTCACTAAAAATTAATTATCTCTTTGTACATAATTCAAATGATGTTCCCATTTATTTCTATTGAAAATAGACTCATTGATAAATTTAATCATGTAAATTAAAAACCATAATTATTTTTTAAAATTTTAGTAATTTTCCAAATTTGGAAAAGGGGATTTCGAAATCATTCTGACCCTATCTCACTAAAATTCAAATATCTCAGAATATTTAACTTTTTTTCTTATTCTGTTTCCTTTATGTGAAAATAACCTCATTCAGATTTAATTTCATATCTTATCAAACCCCTAATTTAATTTCCACCATTTTTTTGTGATTTTTCAAAGTTACACAACTGTTGTTGTTCAAAACTGTTTTATTTCTAGATTTACTCTTTAATAGTTTTAATACTTCATATCATCTTACTCAAGGGTCGATTAAATATCGAACCCAATATTCATCACGTAATCTTATCCATTTCACATGTACTTTCACTTATCCAATTTCCCCGATGAACACATAAAAATATTAACCGTTACTCGGTGGAATCAACACTTAGCATCCACCTTATATTCAGTGATACGGGGAATCAGCACATAGCAACCCCTTTCACAATCAAGGATACAGTGGAATCAGCACTTAGCAATCACTTTTAGAATCAATAATTCGGGGAATCAGTACTTAGCAACCCCTCGAGGAATCTGCACTTAGCAACCCATTTTTTATCAGAGTTTCAGGAAATCTGCACTTAGCAACCCCTTTTTTATTAGAGTTTCGGGGAATCTGCACTTAGCAACCCCTTTTTGATCAGTGATTCAGGGAATCTGTACTTAGCAAACCCTTACATTCAATGAATCCCAGTCTAATCCGAGTGTTCAATCGGGAACCTTATTTTACAACATTTTACCAACTTTTTCAAATTTAACCACATTTTTGTAATCTACATCAAATATTTATTCTATATTCAATCATATCTCAACAATATATTAAATAAAATTAAAACAATGCATTATTCACATACAAACTTACCTCGGTGCAAAATATAGTAATTTTGCAATTTAGTCTACGATCTTTTCCTTTCCCCGATTGAGATTGATTCCACATTCTTCTTGATCTATAATATCAAATTTGGCTTGTTTAATATTCACATTTATCAAAACAGTCCTCGACTCAATTTTTCGGAAAAATTATGATTTTACCCTTAAACTTTTGCATATTTTCACTTTTGTCCCAAAGCTCAGAAATTAAACTTCATCCCTTATTCTTATGTTTTATGACATGCTGAACATTTTTTCCTTCTATGGTAACATCAAATTCCCACTCTAAAACTTACTTATGAACATTAGGTATTTTTACCGATTATGTCGTTTTACTCGTTTTCACTTAAAATCGCTTAGCAAAAGTTGTTTAACATAATTACAAGCTTCACATTCTACCATAAAACATCAAAATAAGCACATTTCACCTATGGTTATTTTTCCAAATATGAACCCTAGGTTAAATTATTGCTAGAATAAGCTAAATCAAGTTATCGGGACTCTAAAAACGTAAATAACATTAAAAATGGGGCTTGGGATGACTTATTGTGGAGCTTGGAAGCTTGAAAACCCTAGCTATGGCTTCCCCCCTTGTAAAATTAGGCCCTAGGTTGAATATGGACAAAAATTGGCTTTTAATTTTGTTTTTAATTCATTTTAATACTAAATGACTAAAATACCCTTCACTTAAAAATATCCTATTCCACTTATCTCATGTTCATTTTTGTCAACAATTTAACCAATGGTCTAATTTCCATTTAAGGACCTCCAATTTAAAATTTCATAACAATTGGACACCTCTAACATGTAGAACTCAACTTTTGGAACGTGCCATCTACCGATAACATTGGTTGTGTGAGAGACATATTTTCGTTTAGCGGCGCTATTTCCAAATCGAGCAGCGAGTTATGCAGGCCAGATGCTGGGAGGCCATGTATGGTGCAGTAAGGAAGTGCAAGAAATTAACAAGGCCAAGGCGCGGGCGAACACCATGCACACAGTGTGTCACGATCGAGACAACTTATGGTTTCATGTGACAGAGTTTGACAGACCGCACCAAGGTGTTATTGGCGAGTAATATCGTGTATACTTGCGAAATAGGACTTGCGACTGTGGGATGTTTGACGCACTTCGTTATCCATGCGCTCATGTAATTGCAGCTTGTCAGAATCTTCGTCTAGATCTGATGAGCTATGTCGACGAAGTGTAAAAGTTAGAAAACATGTACAAAGACTGGAGACATGTATTGCCACCGGTCCCAGATGAACGTAAGTGGCCGTCTGTATCACTTGCTCCCTTTAAGTTGTTATCGGATAGAGAATTGCGTTGCAAACCAAAGGGTCGACCTTCCTCGACTAGAATACGTAACAATATGGATATCCGAGAAACAGCCAGTCAACAGAAATTGTGAGGATGGTGTAGGAACCCAGGCCATACAAGCCGATCATGCCCAAATCGCAATAGTTGAACGTTGTTGTAAAAAACTTTGTATTATTTATATTTTTTAAATCAAATAATATAGAAATATTCAGAATATTGACTTATTTAAAAGAAAATCTATTTTATTAAAAATATTAAAGTAAATTACAATTACTTCATTCAAAACAACATTTTATTTTATTAAATGAAATAATATAGAAATATTCAAAATATTGTGATATTTAAAAGAATTTCTATTATATTAAAAATGTAAATGTAAATTTCTATTTTATTACATGAAATAATATAAAAGAATTTCTATTTTATTACATCAAATAATATCAAAATATTCAAAATGCTTGTACAAATATATTAAAATAAAAATCAATCTCCGTGCATGGGATTCGATTGCCACATGGCGGTTTGTTAAAGCCAGTTATACTGGATTCCTCCTTCGTCGAACTTCCGGCGGGGGTTGTGGTTGCTCCAGTGGGGATTCTGGTTCTTCCAGTAGGGGATCTGGTTGTTGGTGTTGGGACGATGAGCCACCTTGATAGAATAGTGACTGTGAGGTGTTTGCATCACCAACGACAAAGCTGTTTGAAACCCATATGGTGATGGGGATTGGTAAAAAGAAGAGCTCCCCGACGGCTTCTCCTGCAATCCCTCGTGTGACGATGGCCTATACATCGGCTGTCCACTCAGCGTAATCGAAAATAGAGATGAACCTGGCCATGGACTCCAACCTACCGTAGGACTAGAAAAATGAAACATATAAGGGTTAGGATACAAAAAATGGCTAGGATACGCACTTGGCATCATCTGAAAAGGCTGTGCTGTGGGTGTCGTCAGTTGAAGTGTTGGACCCGGTGACTGTGTGGGTGCTGTTGCTGGGCCTGGTCATGGGCCGGGTGATTGTGATGGGCCTGCGTCGTCGTCCCTTCTTCTTGGATTTAAAGGACATGTCGTTCCCTTTGGACATGCAATTGTCGTTGCCTCTCCTCTGCAGATAGTAAATACGGCTTGCAATGGATCCTAAACCATGACATGTATTCCGGCACGCACGCTAACTCTGGAACGATGATCGGCTCCCGAGTAGCTATATAATTATGCTGATCTTCCCACATTTGGATGTAGTGTGACCAGAATCTCGGTCAATCCATATGCAATTGCCCTAGGTCGATTTTGTATTGATCATCCAACACCTCAGGTGCCACAGGAATCGGTTGTCGGAATCCAAATTGTCGTAATACTCTATCCGACAGGTGCATCTCTACAGCCGCAAAGTTGACCAATGAGACTTTCACATGCCAAGCGTTTGGATTTCGGAAGTACTCATCTGAAATTACTGCCCGAATTGCCGGATTTTCGTATGGTATCATTGAAACTATATGAACATGATGGAAATATTAGTTATATACATAATACATAATACTAAATACTAAATACTAAATACCAATCGACTATCTCATGATGGAAATATCTATTTGATTTAATACTTACTTGTGCTTCCGACCGTTGGTCTAATAGAAGCTGTATATCTTCAAGAGAGGTAGGTAATACAGCATAACTTGCCGAATTGTTCCACCTAATTAAATAAATTTTTAGCATACGATTATATTTTAAATCTACGTAATAATTGTAAAATCTAATATAAAATTTATCTCGTTATGAGTGGGAATGTATATGGGTGGTCCACTCGATGACGTAAAAATGGAAAGCGAAACCATGCCCATGACTGCAGTAGTGATAGGCAACCTCTGATTTTTGCTTTATTCGGTCGCGTCGCCCCGCACATCTCCTGGGACAATGTTGCCAACACGACAGGCCCCCAACTAAATTCACTAGCTGCTCTAAAATCAACGAGTTTCAACAGCCATCTTAGATGTACAAGGTTTCGTGACAAGTCCGGCATTAGATAACCTCCAATTATCTGAAGAATGTATGCCCGAGCATATCAGATTCTTTCTAGTTCGGTAGAATCATCATCTGGCTCTGGGAATGTGTCTCGTAACCAGCCCATCTCGATCCGACCTCCGTTAATATTATCCGGAATAGTGGCCAAAAGCTCGTAGCATACCACTCCCCAATCACCAGATTGAACAGACCCGGTGACTGCGTACCCGTCCACTGGCAATCCCAATTGCAAATTTACGTCTTCCAAAGTGATAGTACACTCTCCACATGGAAGATGGAATGTGTGCATCTTGGGTCTCCACCTCTCAATCAACGCACTGATAAGTTTCGGGTCCAACTTGCAGCCCCGGCCTACCGTCATAACGTGCCAAAAATCCGCTTCCCGCAGGTAATTCTCTACCAACGGTGATAGAAGACCATGCATATTACGAATAAAGCATTGAAATATCCGATCTACAGACTTTTATAAGAAATAATAAAATAAAAATTATTTAAAATTGTATAAATCAAAAAAATCTTAAATAATATTTAAAAATTAAATTTAACACTTACCATTTTCATTTGTTCGACGGGTATGTGCTTGTTATCAAGACGAATTAATTCTCCGTCCATTGCTAACACGATCAAATTTTATGATTTAAAAATATTAAAAAATAAAATTAAAGTTTTTTTAAAATAATTAAAAAAATTAAAGCTTTTTTTAAGAGGAATTTGAGAGGAATTTGAGAGAATATTGGAGATAAATTGAGAGAAAGGATTTAGGTGTGAAAAAAATGAAATGGGGTTTTATAGTTTTGTTTTTACCATTGAGGGGGTCACTAACGGTCAAAAAAGTAGTCGTTGCTACTGTTCACGCGCGGGCAAAACGCTTCATCAAGGAAGCGTTTTCCTGCTTCGTCACCTAACAACGTGCTGACGTGGATGCGTTTTCGGAGAAATAGGATTATTCCAGTAATTAATTTTTTACCTGACCCATTTCAATAATTAAAAAAAAAGACTTTTATTTGTATTTTACCCTAAATTTTTTATAAAATGAAGACAAATACGAACTGTAACCGTCGGAAAAAGGAACAATAGATACGGTCGAAAAAAAACCAGGAAAGCAAAGTGGTGATGCATATGATATCTGATAAATAAAGCTACAAACTTTCACATGGCTCGAGATATGTCAGGTCAGGCTCACGTTATGCATCCAAGATAGAACAGAGTTAACCTTTCATTCAGGCTATTTTACCTAAATAGCCCAAAAAAATATTATATTTATAAAAATAACCCAGGTTTAAAAACAATAACCAAAATAACCTGAAATGAACAGTAAATTTGGGTTGTGGCCTCTCAATGGCCGGAACCCACTCGTATTTTGGACCCATGATTGCCTGATAATTGTGTCAGACTTTAAAACAATAATTTTTTGGGTTTTGGCACATCAATGGCGGAACCGTGTATTTTTAAAATTGTATAATCTTGATATACAAAAAGAAGGAAAAAGAACCCGATCTGATAAAAAAATTTGAGTTTTGGTGCATCAATGACCGCACCAGTCTGAAAAAAGTAAAAAAATTTTTTGAGTCTTTGGCTGTCAATGGCGGCACCAGTCTGATAAAAAATTTTAGTTTTTTCGTGTCATTATCGTATCGATATCTGAAAAAGTAAAAAAAATTTTTGGGTCTTTGGCTTTGTCAATGGGCGGCATCGATCTGATAAAAAATTAGTTTTTTTCGTGTCAATGCAGGTATCAGTATAGGAAAAAAGTAAAAAAAATTTACTGTACTGGGTGTCGGCCATTGACAGGCCAGAACCCAAATTTTTTTTTTACTTTTTTTCGTACTCTGGTGCCGACCATTGATAGACCAAAACTCGAATTTTTTTACTGTACTAGGTGCCGGCCATTGACAGGCCAGCACCCAAAATAATTTTTTTTCCTTTTTTTCATACTGGGTGCCGGCCATTGACAGACCAACACCCAAAAAATTTTTTTTCCTTCTTTTTTGTATATCAGTATTATACAATTTTAAAAAAAATACAAGGGTTCCGGCCATTGACAGGCCAAAACCCAAAAAATTATTTTTTAAAGTTTGACACAATTATCAATCAATCATGGGTCCAAAATACGAGTGGGTTCCGGCCATTGACAGGCCACAACCCAAATTTACTGTTCATTTCAGGTTATTTTGGTTATTGTTTTTAAATTTGAGTTATTTTTGTAAATATAATATTTTTTGGGCTATTTAGGTAAAATAGCCTTTCATTCACCAATTTCTACATGATTTTCTTTTTGTTTCTGTTGTCTTTTTCTCCAACCCCAATACATTATTGTCCAAATTATTATAACTCAATTTATTTGGAATTTTGGGTTATATTTAATGTTATAAATAAATACAACATTTGGTTTAGTTTTCGTGTGTTTATATAATAATTTAAATAAACATTACTAAATTATTATTTCTTTTATATTAAAAAGTAACGTGTAGTATATTTATGAATTTAAAATAATTAAATAGTATTTAAAATTTTAATTTTAAATAGATTTAAAATTGTTAAATTTAGAAATAATGTGTAGTATATTTATAAAAGGAACTTACCTTATAAATTAAATTAAATATAAAAATCATTTGAAAATATTTACGTTATTTTTATATTTTAAAATTTAATTTATAAATAAATTTATCTTGTATATTTTTAAAGAAAATATTGTTTATTTTTTGATAAAACTTACCTTATAGATTATGATTTTGTAACTTTAAATTATAGATTATAATTTAACAATGTTTATCTGAATTATTATAAAAGATGAAAAGCATTAAAGCGTGTTTTAATTTTATGGAAAAATCTAATTTAATTGTGCATATTAAATTTAAATTAATTTTAAATTTAATAATAATATGAATGATGCAATAATAATTAACAACATGATAAGTAGTCCAATGTTATGTTAAAATATAAAATTTGTAATAAACTTGGGAAATAAAAAAGATGGAAAAACAAGGAGGGGTTAATGTTGCAATATTCTCATCTCCTTTTGTTGGTTCAGCGTGTCAGCGTGGGCCTTTGTTAGCCAGCACCTGACATGTCAGCAAGCCAGTACTGTTTTGGGTCTTTGTTGGCCAGCACCTGACTCAAAATATTTTTTTAATCAGATAAAGGGATGTCGACCATTAGTGTGCCAACAGCCAAAAACATTGTTATTTTTATTTGATAAAGGGGTGCCGACCATCAATGTGCCAACACCCCAAAATTTTTTTTAAATACTGGTATAAATATATACTAGTATGATACAATTTGAAAAAAATACATGGGCGTAGGCCATCTAGTGTCCAAAATCCCAAAAACTATATTTTTAACCCCTGACACAATCATTAACCAATGATTTTGTTAGAAAAAATAGTGGTGACGACCATCTAGTCCCCATAACCCAATTTTATTGTTCATTTTAAGTAATTTATGTTTGTTATTTTCAAAATTTGATGGGGCAAACATATTATCATGTGTCTAATGTTATATTAACTTGTTATTTCCATATATTACTTGCTAAAAGTCCAATTAATATATTAACGATTGTCATTTGCGTCAAAATTGAAATTTCAAAATTCAAAAATTATAGGGACTTAGAATGATCCAAATGGAGAATATGGACTAAATCTACAATCGTACGCTTACTGTAGGACTTAATTGAATTTAACCAAACAGATTTAACTGCTACTATCTGAGTCAAGACTAAATTGCTAGCTCAGATGATCAAATCAAAATTGCAAAGAGGGAGGGTGAATTGACTTTTAAAAAAATTGAGAAAGCTAGAGAGAAATGATAAAGAATTGAACACAAAACTTAGAGTGGTTCGTCCCCAATTGTCTACTCCAGTACCTTAGTTTTCCACAGTTAAGGATTTCCTCAAATTCACTAATTTGATCAACCTTTGAGGACAAGGTTTAACCTTACAACTCCCTTAAGATTTCTATACAAATCTTAAGACACAAACCCTCTAAAAAAGATACAAAGAAACAAACCAAAGAAATAATCTTTACAAGATCATAGTGTTTGCAAATTAAGGTCAATTACAATTAAAAACACTTGAGTAAAAGAATGGAAATAAAGCTCATAAGTGTATGAAAGGAAAATATGGAAGTATTTGACACAAAGGTTGTTTGATTCATGATTTTTGCTTGAATATACTTTCTTGTTGTTGTAGGATCTTTGGAAGCTGGTATTTATACCCCTTAATTGAATTTCAACTGTTGTCGTTGTTGGAGATATGAATAGAGTCATTGGGGATGTGAAAACCAGAGCATTTAATTCGCCTGCAACAGTGAGTATTGATACCAAAAAAAAATATCGACATTTTTTTACAATAAATGCTAAATTCAATGACCATTGGAGCTGAAATATCGGTACTAGAAAGATTTTATCGATACCATATAAAAGGTATCGATACCGGATCAATACTTAGCTGAATTTGTGAAAAACAAAATACCAATTTGGTTCCATTTTATCAAGGGGTATCGATATTTTGAAAATATCGATACTTTTTTACCTGAAGTTGTTCTGACTTGTTAGAAAAATAGTTTGACTTGCTAAAAGAGTTTTTACTTCGTGAAAAGCATTTTAGCTTGATTTTAAAGTTGATTAAATTTTTTTCTAGGAGTTCAAAATAAAGATTCAAAATTTTATCTCTTAGACTTCAATTTGAAAAATCATCTTGTCAATTTTGTTCAGTTTTAATTTTTTTTCAAAAACACTTTAAATTTTTATATCAAAACATATTATCAAATAAAGCTTAGTTTAACGTAAATGTAATTCAAAAGTATAGGGACTAAAATTGATTAATTTGAAAAGTACATGGGCTAAAATTGATCAAATTATAGTACATGGACTAAATCTACAACTTTCATAACGTACAAGGACTAACAACATAATTTAACCATTTAGATATTTTTATCGAGTTAAAGAAATAAATATCAACAAAATTTAAGGATTTTTTGTTAAACTAACGAAAATGACATGTTCAATTCATTTAGAGTTAATTGCATTAGACATCCCTAAATTATGATCTTCATTTTAAATTGGCTCCCAAACTTGAAAACATTTTAATTTCATCCTCAAACTATTGATGTTTATTCAATTATAAAACCGTTAATTTAACTGTTAAGTGACACGTCAAATATTATGTGACATAATTTAAAATGAAAATTAAAAAAAGAAGTAAAATGTTACCTCATAACTTTTAAAAGTAAAAACTAAAAGTAAAGTAAAATCGAAAAAAGAGAGTGAACGATAAAAATTTTGTAAAAGACTTGAAAACCCCAAAATGAAGATTTTAAAACATTAATTTTTACAATATCCATTTTTCTTTAAACTTTTCATTTTAAATTATGTCACATAAGATTTGACATCACATTTAACAGTTAAATTATTGTTTTTAAAGATGGAATGACTCTATTGATATAATCTTAATTAAAATATTTTAAAGTTTTGGGACCAATTTAGAATAAATGTTATAGCTTAGAAATGTATGGTTTAATTAACTCATTCATTTATATTGACGAATAAATTTGTTGAATGCTGATTTATTCATTTAATCAATCATATAAAACTTGTTTATTGTTTACTATTAAATAAGCATTTTATATTTTATAATGTAATTATTAATTTTGATCATTATATAACTTAAAAATCATTTTATTATTTATGATTAAATTTATAATTATTCTGAATATATTCAATTATATGTATATGAATATGTTTGTAAAATTTTACGAATATAATTTTGAAAGTCTTAACGAGCACAATCAAATACGAAGAAATTTAAATAAATATTAGACTCAAAAATGAGCTTGGACAAGAAAATTAAATCCATTTAAAATATGAATTGGGCTTGAGATCAAACATTCTAGGCAGAACCCAAGAAATTTTTAATATTGTAATATATTATTTTATTTATTTTTATATATTATGTAATTTATATCACATAAAAATTAAATCTAGCTAGAAAAATTATAATAATATAATGTAAACCTTAAAAATTATGTTGTTTATGTTTAAAATTTTCAATAAAAGAAAATTATTAAAAATTAAATTGGAATAACATAATTAATTATTAAATAATTTTTTTTAAAAGAAATGTGGGTGAGCCTAAAATGGGTATAAATTAGTAATTTACAAATATTGACAAACTTGGCAAAATGTAAGGCTAATATTTTAAGCCAATCTAGGCTTAAGCAAGCATAGATTATCTTAATACCATACAATGGTTCAATTACCCAACATGAAGAATTTGAAAGGCCTAGTGAAGAATAGGAACGCTTCTAACTTAACTGGCATAGACATTGTTGTCAATGCAATAGGATGTGGGTTCGAGTGTGCTAAAATGCATTATCATCCTACTTATGGGTTGGGGAGGGGTTATGGGTAGTTCTAGGCATTGTATCAAAAAGAACAGATATGACCAAAACCTATAATGAAATTATTCAAAAGAAAATACATGTGTAAGTAGTATATAGGAAAACGTAGGAATTAATTTCAGAAATTTGCCTTCATTTTAAAATAGAGTATGCTAAATATTATACCATAAAAGAATCACTTGTAATCAATAGACAAAAAAAATGTTAGTGCTAATTGCACATTCCAAATGCACCGTCGGTTACAAGTCACTTAGAAATTGGACGATTGTGCAACTTGCTCTCTAAGTTGGCATCTTTTGACCTGGAAAATCATGTTTTAACTCTTACATCTCTCTGAGAAATTTGAGCAGCAATTATATGAAGTTGATCTTGTTGAATTACAATCAAGTAAAGATAGTATTTGGGGAAGTTTGGTGTGATAGAGTTACCATATTTGAGGAGATCCAATTTCCATTGGAGTTGAATTTTAGTTATTTGATGCTATATAGAAGATGAATTGGTGCACAATTTAGGGGCATATCTCATTTACACTAGGTGGAGATTTCAAACTTATAATTCTTATTTAGGGAAGGCTAGATTATGTAATTATGTATGTGTTGAATAGAGCACAAATTTAGTTCGCCTTAAGAACTTGTTATAGTGCAAATACTTTGCAAACAAATTTTTTTGTTGTTTAGTTTGCAACTAAGTTTTCAAGGGGAAGTCTTAGTGGCAAAGTGATTTTAGCTAATATATAAGTGTGAGGTTGCAACTTGGTGAGAAAGTTGAGCTTAAATCACGGATTATATTGTTGATACATACTGGATCACTCTCTAGGTAAAGCATCACAGATGTAGGAAAGGTTTTCAAATTGCATAACTAACTTTTATGTCCATCTTTGTTATTTACTCCTATAATTGTTACTCAAGTTGTTTCTTAACTCGCAAATAATAAGTAACTCAAAACTAACAATAACTTTATATTTTGTTTGGTGACATAAATGAGTAAATAGGAGGTATGATACTCTAATTGAAAATTTTGTGAAGCTATATTATTTGACAAAGACTAAACAAACAATGTTCTTCTTAGTTAATCGAATAAAGTGTAATAATACTAATAGTTGTTCGATTATTTTGTGGGCCTATTATTTTGACATCAAGTTATATGAGGAATTTATTAAATTTATATCTGTAAATATGTTAATGTATTGATTAAGATTTAGTAATGGTTATTTCTCAAACAATGCTTAAATGGTTGTGAAAGGTCATGCTTTAACATGAATGACTATATTAATAGTTGATGAATCTTACCATGTACAATGTGGTGGTTTGTAATTGGTTGGGATGATGATATGGAGATTTCTTTATAGAATGTAATGTGATGTAATTTAAATATTATGCTATTGACATCTCTCATATTACAATTATTTTACTTTATACTTTCTAATATTTTAGTAGTAAATTCGAATTTTTAAATTAGTTTTAAATAAGTTTTATAGTTTTTTTGCATTAATTATATTTTTAATTGCATTTTTTTTATTTTTTATTTCTAAAATCAAGAGTTGGTTAAAAGAAGTCTTTTGCTCCAATGGACCAAAAACTGTAGGTGAAGCATGCTTGCCAATGAAAAAAATTCGGGTTACTTTATGCAATCGACCATGATTGATTGAATAGATGGTGAGGAACTTTGTTTAGGGTTTAACGAGTAGTGCCAAGAAAATGCATTTATTAAATTGGGATACTTGTTGTCAACCTATGAAAGGAAGGGGCCTTGGTTTCAGGAGATTAGTCTCGCAAAATCAATCTTTCATTATGCAGGTTTCCTTATGCTCTGGGTTTGTATGCTGCGAAGTAAGTATAAGGTTAGTAATTATGTCTTGCTGCTACCCATTTTGGTTCTTATGTGTAGCAGTCATTGTCGAAGATATGGGGACTATTTTGGGAGAATATCTTTTGGAGTTTAGGAATGGGAAATGATCAACTGTAAACGTCACAGCATTAATGTGCAAGCGAACACTGTCGATGTAATTATAATAGATAGATGTAAGTTTGTCGGCTATCGATCCCACAAAGATGGTTGTTTTTTTATCTATTAATGTTGGTGCAATAACTAGATAGAAACGAGATAAATTTTGAAGATAGTTGTCGAAGCAATAACTCAAAAACAATAAGATAAAGTATGCTATGGATAAACTGGGATCCCCAACATGAACCTTCAGCAATATACTAAGTACTTATAAGGTATAAAAGATAGGTGATTGTTGACGCAATAAAATTTAATGTATATCTTACCAAATGCCACTCTTTTTTTTAATTTGGATCTTAACAATGCACATAAACCTCACCTTCCGATGATGGCAAAATGACATTATTAAGAACAAGTGGACTAAATTCCTTTAGTCCTTACTCAACTTCCGCTGAAATGCTTATTAGCTCAAACTGTCACTGCACCTTCTAGTGTTAGTGATTGCAAAAACACTTTCGTCTATAGAACATTCAAACCCCCAAGATTAAACAATAAAAATAAGATTTAATAAGATAGCATTTAACAAAGCATTCATTGTACTTCCATACAATAGAAACCATAGATTAATCACCAGTGTTTTCAAAGAAATGAGAAAGAATCAAATGGAGAATACTATTCCTAGGCAACTCGATTGAATCTCTTTATTTCCCCTTGTTCTGCACTTAGATCTCCTCGTCAGGAGTGGACCTGCATCAATCTTCACGTTGGCTCACCCAAATAGGGCTCAAGCTGCCATGGCTGTAAGCTTCAAAATAGGGTAAGAGAATGGTGGTCCATCAAAAAAAAATCCTCTCTTCATTCTTCTCACGTTATCCTTTTATGTTTTCCTCAACAGTACATGTGTCTTTCCCTTAGGATTCTCTTGTCCTTGTTCGTACAGGGTAGTTACACCAGACTAGACAGCTCACACATGGTTGGCTCTTATCAGACAGCTGTCAGCTACGACAATAATTCTGGACATAATTTGGAATTAACTCATGTAGCAACATTGCGAATATCTGTCAACTGCGGCGACAATTCTGAATGCAATCTGTAACAACTGATTTTCAGTGATATCAGAAATAGTGGTTCGAGGCCACCAAAATCGACAAGTAAGTTTGTAAATATTATTATTTAATATTTATGGATCAAATATGATTTTAGAAAGATTTTTTTGAATTAGTAATTAGTGTTTTATGAAGATTTATTCGGTTAAGTAGTCTTAGAAAATGAGGTGTTCTATAAACCAAGTCGTAAATATTTTTATAAATATTTACGAGTGTCATTAAGGTGGTATTAAAATTTCATTAAGAAATTTCAACGTTTCGATAGTTAATTAATTAAAAGGACTAAATTGCATAAAGGGTGAAAGTTGAATTATTGATTAAGGAAAAGTAAAAGGACTAAAGAGGCAATTACGCCTTTTTTTAAAGTTGAGGCGGTTTATAAGAGAAATATCAAAGATATTTGTAATTAATATATATTATATTGTATTAATTTAATAAATAAATAAGTAATTATATTATATTATATTATATTATATTATATTATATTATATTATGAACAAATAAAAGAAAGGAAACAGAATGGAAATTGAAATGAAAACAGAGAAGCAAAAACGAAATAGAAAGAAAAAGAGAAAGAAGGAAGCCACGACCAAGGGTTTCAAAGTTTCCAAGTTCAATTGGTAAGTCAATTTAATCCCTTTTCTTATAATTTTGATGTTTTTGGAATCCTAGAACAAAATACTACTTGATTTAAGTTGAAATTTTGAAAATTAGTAAATTTTAGATGTTTTCATGTTGAATAAATTGAAGAAATAGGGAATAAATTGATTGAATTTCAAGTTAGGAGTTAGCAAAGGATTGATTTGTAAAATAAAATATAAGTTTTGAATTAATAGGGACTAAATTGAGAGAATTTAAAATTAGGGATTTATGGTGAAATTAGATAGCTAAATTAGTTTAAAGAGGAATGGAATGAAAATATGAAATTAGTTTTGAGAATAAAAGTTAGTCTCGGTTCAGGGACTAAATTGGAATTTAGGAAAATATTGAGTAAAATTGAAATATTTAATGTGAGATTGAATGGTGTTGTATTTATGATTTTTAATTATTTTAATTTCGTAGCTAGCGTCGTACCGAAATTCTCGACTAAAAAGGGGAAAAATATAGTTGACGAGGAATAGCACGGAATTCCTGGTTTGTTTTTTCTATAATCCGAATCTAATTATTAATTTTTTTATTTTAATTAAATGTTATGGTAAGTGATTGAGGTGAGAATTATTGTGTTTTACAATTGAAATGGATTGTTTTGGTATGTGATGAAATTATATTGGTTGAATTGAATTGGAATATATATATTATGAATATATATGTGTAAATGTGAAATTGTGGAAATATGATAATTGGATTATTTTTTACATGTATAAAATTCAGTTTTAATGCCCAAGTAGACAAAATTTAGAACTATTGGGATATTAATGGCATGCCATTAAGGAACTTTAGTGCACTCTCTGATTATTAGCATGTTGGTGCTCTTTGATTACTAGCACGTCAATGCTCTCCGTTTAGCACATCGGTGCTCTTTGTATAGCACTTTAGTGCTCTTTGTTCATTAGTGCATAATAATGCACTCTTGTATTTGTTCCGTATATCCGGTGTGTTCTATAAAATCAACTTTGGGATAAGAATATGAGATAGTAAATTGAAAATAGAATGTGAAATATGTTGTAAATACATGGAATACACGAGTTATATATTCATAAATTGAATGTGGAATGGATAGTTCCATTGTTTAAATGATACGTGAATAAATTATGGAAAACTGTTATATATAGCAAGTGATGAAATTTGAGTATTGCGTGGTTTTAAATGTTCAATTGTGCTTAACATTTTATTATACATATTTTATTATTTTATTTTTAAATATTCGAATTATAGAAATACCACTGAGTTTTTACCCAGCTTACGGTTTTGTTTTCCGTGTGTAGGTTAAGTACTTAAGTTTGATCACTGATTCAGCATCCAACAACAATCCCAAACTCAAATATGGTGATGTTTATTTCTTTGTGTCGGCATGTACCTAGAGTGGTGTAAATATTAGTTATTTTGTGGTTTGATTGTAAATGGAGTTATAAGATTAATTTTGGAGAGTTGATAATTTGGATTAAAATGATTCTTTGATGTCTTATTTCGATGATATAAAATGTTTGAGATTTCTGTCTGTTTGATCTGTAAACTCCAATAATGCTCTGTAACCCGCTTCCGAAGACGGATACAGGTTAGGGGTGTTACACAATCTGGAATTAAATCATGTAGCGGCATTAATACAATAAGATAGCAAAATTAAGGATAAAATAGGCTAGGATTCACTGAGTTATAAAATACAATTTACTAAACTGAACATGCTAAAATGTATGCTAAAGGTAACTAAATGGGAACAAATTAACCAATAAGTAGGAAGAAAACATATTCTCTTTCTAGTACAATCATACCCCCAAGCTTGAGTTTTTACTTGTCCTCAACTAAAACAAAAACTAGCAAGGTTACAAAAATTTTTCTAAGGCAAACGATAATTCTAGCAACTAGAACCCTCTAAATTCCCAATGAATGAATCACATTTAGATGAAAGAAAATTGCATCGACAATACATAAGCATGAATGAGTAAGATTGCACTTTCATCAAGTCCAACATCATGCTTCAAATCCTAAATTCTATCTACCAATACAAAATTTATTGTACAATACTATGAAATATATTTTTTTTCGGAATAAGGGATATTGTTGCATTACTATACCCTTGTTCCTGAGAAGTAACGATGGGGTGCAACAAACCCCAGGGAGTACGTGATTGCGTCGACACACACTCATGCAGCAACGGTCTTTGGCCAGATTCATTTTTCGAACGCTTGTAATTGAGTGTTCCTTTTTTAACATTCCATAATACACCCATTTTGGAGTGTCTCTTATTTATAACTATCTACATATATATAGGCAGTTGAAAAAGGCAGTTTCAGTCAAGATTCAAGGAATGCTACTAATCATTTATTACTAATGCAACCTAAATCATTCATCAAAATATTGAGGATACAACATTCAGTCAAGTTTATCCAACTCATTCATTGACAATTCACATGATCCAAGAATTAAGCATCGAATGTAATAAAAAAATTTCGAACAATTGTGCATAAACCTTGCATGCTTCAAAAATTTTTGAAATGTGGGTGTATTTCCAAACCCCATATACATTCCCCCAAACTTAAAGATTGCATTGTCCCCAATGCATTGACATGAATATGTAATGACAATGAAAATGCAATGAGAATGTATACTTATCAAAATAAAACCTACAGCTACATGCAATGCATGAATAATATAACTAAAGCTTAAAACAAACTAACTCAGTTATCCACAGCCGTCGATGTGGTTGCATGATGTTTCTTTCTCCTCTTTTTCTTTTCTTCCTTCTTTTGTTTGTTATCCTAGGATCGCTTCCTTTTCTTTGGGCTTTGCATGGGTTGTGGATTGCTCTTCAGTTCCGGGCTCAGCCCCCGCATCATTGGTTGTTGTTTATGTAGGAGAGGCCACTTGGAGTGGTCCAGTTTAGACCACTATTGCCCATGAATTGCATTGCTCCTCACTGGTGACCTTAGCAACTTCCGCCGGCCTCACTCCAGCTTGCTCCAAATTATTAGTATTTGCACCCACAAATCTAGGTGTGGTGAAAAGCTTCTCAACAAAATCTTCTTCTTCTTTTTCTTTCTCATTTTCAGGAACTTTTTCTTCTTCAGTAACAACTTCTTCTACAGCATCAATTTACTTCTCAACAACAATGTCTTTTTTATCAGTAAAAATACCATCCTCGAACAAGCTATCAATCTTGCGCAGACATTCCTCAATGTCCCTAGATTCTTCATCTTTTTCACTATCAAAGACTTGTATGATGGGAAGAGATGCCATCGATCAGTCTCGATCTTCGAAGTCATTATTTGTAGATGAATGCTCATAGTTTCGAATGATTGGTGGAAACACTGGGAAGCCCGGTATTGGGGATAGGCTCAATTTGCTTAATGTGGTTACAATGGAAGTGTTTCAAGCTTTAGTATAAGCATAAAACAAATTCTGAGAGTTCTCCGTGTCCTCAATTGTAGCAATAAGTTTGATTTTCCTATTGCTGATGGAAGTAATCCTTTTCTCAACATCTTTCATTTTACGCCATAACGATGTCTCTGTATGCAGGGTTGTTCCTTTACTGCCGGCTTTTGCTTTGCCCTTCTTTATCTTGCTGGTTCCTGCCTCTTTTAGTATTGTTGTTTCTGTGCCATGATTCATCCTATTATAGAAGCTTCATTAATTGGACAGTTATTATCCATGATTTATTCATCTTCGCAGGGCACGATGCCTTTCTGCCGACATAGTAACATTACCAATGATGGGAAAACCAAAATGCCAGTATGTCTGGTGGCGCATTCAGCAATTTATCGGTGGAGAATTGTGCCTACATCAATTTTTCTACCATTGATAATGGAATGTATCAGACACATTCTGTCAAGGTTGACGGTGGAGCTATGGGTAGATGGTAGTAGTCTGCAGTAAACAAAGTGAAACCATATTTTGTTGTACAATGTTAAGAAACGGCGGTGTAATGTAAAATTCTTTGGATACGGCCCTGTCCACCATGCTCTTTCAATACAAAAATTTTGTACAAGCAGATCCCTTTTCTTGTCCGTCACTTCCGCAAAGAAATTGGAGTGTTCATTGACATCGACCATCAAGTTATACAACTCATTGATTGTGTTGGCATCCTATGGCAGTAGGCCTTCACAAACGAAAAAAAACTCTAAATCTTGGTCATAGAGGTTGGCATAGAATTCATGTACCAGGGAAGGGGAATAGCTTCCAGGGTATGCTAGAAATTTCCCCATTTTAGGTTAAATATGGTTTGGTGAATTTGTTTTCCCCACTCCTGGTGTTGCGACAGGGAAATGCCCTATTCAGGGTGAAAATTTTGGCACAATATGTTGTCTAGAAATTGTTCCCTTGCCACTTTATTCAAAAAGATTACTAGTTCCTTTTTCTGCACTGGACTGGGAGATTCTGACTCGCGAACTACATTGATGGAGGACACATGTTCTTCAGTAGATTTGTTCGCTTTCCTGGTCAAATCTCTTGTTGTTTCCATCTTTTGTAGAGGGAAGAGAATTTTAAGTGAAAAAGGTGGGATCTTGAGTAAGGGAAAAGAACAAAAATGGTTGCTTGGATGTTTTGCAATTGACATAGTGTTGTAGACTTTGTAAAGAGAAAAAGTAGAAGATGTAGAGTCGTGATGTTTTTTGGAGAGATACAAAACTAGGGGGAAGATTGGAGTCTAATAAGAATTGTGTCTGCTCAAACAGATTAAACGACTGGGTGGGTTTTGATCCAACCGTGAAGATTTAATTATCCATAATTCTAATTAATGGTAACACAGTGGTACAGAGTACGTTGACAACCAAATCTTGTTGTGTCAACATTGGTACCTTATTATTCTGCAAAAAGGAAAGAAAACAAACTTTACAAAATATGAATAAAATAAGATTAAATCTCAAAATAATAAATTTAAAATTTAAAATGTTTGAACCAAATTAATGGTCTTTGCCTGCTCTTGATTTTTATTTCCAAAGTAGTGTTTCAATCTCTATCCATTGACTTTTAATTGGTGTCCATCACATAAATCTCGAATTGTGACTGCACCATAGGGAAATAAGTCGACAACTTTGAACGGTCTAGACCAATGTGAACGTAATTTACTTGGGTGCAATTTAAGTCGAGAATTGAATAATAAAACCTGTTGACCTGCAGTAAATTATCACTGAAAAATAATCTTGTCATGCCATCGTTTGCTTTTTTCCATATAAATTGCAGCATTTTCATAACAATTTTTTCGAATCTCCTTTAGCTCGGTGATGTCCAACAGCCTTTTTTTTCTAGCAGCTTCATAGTCCATGTTCACTTGCTTAATTGCCTACATCGCTTTGTGTTCCAATTCAATTGGGAAGTGACATGCTTTCCCAAAAACCAATTGGTATGGCGACATCCCCAAGGGAGTCTTATATGCTATCCATAAAGCCCATAGAGTGTCATCTAATCGGGAAGACCAACCTTTTCTCGAAGGGTTCACAACCTTCTCAAGAATGTTTTTAATTTGTCGATTTGAAACTTCAGCTTGTCCATTGGTTTGTGGATGATAAGTAGTGACCATTCTATGATTGACTCCACATCTCTTTAATGCGGCTGCCACTTGGTTGCAATGGAAATGTGTACCCTGATCAGTAATCAAGGCCTTTGGTGTGCCAAAACGGGTGAGTATATGCTTGTGAAAAAAATTGAGCACTATCCTTGCATCATCCTTTGGGACAATAATAGCCTCTACCCACTTCGAGACATAGTCAACAACGACTAATATATAAAGATTGCCAAATGAATTTGGAAACGGTCCAATAACATACATTCCCCAAACATCGAACAATTCAACTTCCATAATTGGATGTTGCAACATTTCATTACGCCGAAAAATAGAACCGGTGCACTGACATTTATTGCATTGATTCACAATATTATGAGCATCCGTGAACAATGATGGCCAGTAGAATCCTGATTGTAGAACCTTAGTAGCAGTTCTCATACCACCAAAATGGCCTCCATAAGGAGCATCATGACAGTGTTTCAAAATTGAAAGCATCTCTTCTTCCGGAACACAATGCTGAATGATGTTGTCATTGCATACCTTGAATAAATACGACTCATTCCAATGGTACTTCACTACGTCACGAAAAAATCTTTCTTTTTTATGGCCCTTGATACTTAATGGGAGCTTCCCACACACCAAGTAATTAACCAAATCTGCATACTAAGGAGTTACATCGACAGTGAATAACATCTCATCTAGGAATGTGTCAACAAATGATCGGCAACTTGATTCTCTGACCCCTTTCAGTATTTTATCTCGATGTCAAATTCTTGCAACAATAATATCTATCGTATCAGTCTTGGTTTGGCATCTATTTTCGCAAAGAGATATCACAACACAAAATGATCAGTGAATATCGTAACTTTTGTACCGACAAGATAAGAGCGAAACTTGTCAAAGGCAAAGACTACAGCCAACAATTTTTTCTTTGTGGTGGTATAATTAAGTTGAGCCTCTGTAAGAGTTTTGCTAGCATAATAGATGGCGTGAAATATTTTTCCCTGACGTTGTCCTAGTACTACACCTATGGCAAAATCACTTGCATCACACATGACTTCAAAAGGTTGAGACTAATCCGGTGCAATGACAATGGGTACATTGACCAGCTGCTTCTTTAACTAAATAAAGGCATCTAGACATGCCTCGTCAAAGAGGAATTTTCAATTTTTTTCCAGTAATGATCAGAATGGTTTTGCACTTTTTGAAAAATCCCTAATAAACCGTCGGTAAAATCCTGCAAGTCTAAGAAAGCTACAAATACGTTACACATTTGTCAGTGGGGGTAATTTCTCGATGATTTCCACCTTAGCTTTATCTACTTGAATACCCTGATTAGAGATGCGATGGCCTGACACAATGTCTTCAGTTGCCGTAAAATGACATTTTCCCAATTCAAGACAAGATGAGTGTCTTCACATCGCTTCAGTACTTTATCCAAATTATTAGCGAATGATAAAAATCATTCCCATAAACTGAAAAGTCATTCATAAAACCCTCTAAAGAGTCTTCGATCATATCTGAGAATATTGCCATCATACACCTTTGAAATGTGGCTGGTGCATTGCAAAGACCGAAAGACATACAAAGAAAATTAAAAGTACCAAAGGAGCAGGTGAAAGTTGTTTTCTCCTGATATTCTAGTGCAATAGCAATTTGGTTGTACCTAGAATAACTGTTTAGGAAGTAATAAATAGTTTTTCCAGCAAGCTGATCTAACATTTGATCGATGAAGAGAAGTGGAAAATGATCATTCCTTGTGGTTGCATTTAATTTACGATAGTCTATACAAACTCGCCATCCCATGGGTATGCATGTTGGTAGTAATTCATCCTTATCATTGCGAACCACTATGATGCCACTCTTTTTCGGGATGCATTGCACTAGACTCACCCACTTGGTATCAAAAATCATGTTAATAATTCCTACATCAAGCCATTTTATGATTTCTTTATTGACCACTTCTTTCATCTTCTCATTTAACCTTCTTTGCGGTTCAATTGATTGTTGGCCTTTATCTTTTAACTTGATTTTGTGCATGCAAAAAGAAAGACTAATACCTTGAATATCTACAATACTCCAGGTAATAGCTCGTTTGTGTTGCTTGAGAATGTATGTCAATTTGTTCTCTTATGTTTCATCCAGTGTTGCAAAGACAATAACTAGAAGAGTATTGTGATCACCCAAAAAGATGTATTTAAGATGAGGAGGTAGTGGTTTCAATTTCAGAGTGGGAGCTTCTTCAGTTGATGGTTTGAAACTTGGAGTGGTTCTGTTGGTTAGGTCTAAGGATTCAATTTGCCATTTATGATTGACTTTAATAGTACTAGCTTCAACCATGCTATCACAATTGTCTACAGATTCAGCTTCAGATGTCATTGCAATTTCTTCAATAGGGATTGTGCTTTGGTTTTTGAATTCTTCCTTAATCAAATCATCGAGCACATCGACAATATGGCACTTTGCTTTGTCCTTGTGATGAACAGACTCAAAAAAATTGAAGGTAACTTGCTCATCATTCAGTCACATGGTGAGGTCTCCTTTATAAACATCAATGAGAGTTTGGTCGGTGGCTAAAAATGGTTGTCCCAAGATTATGGGAACCTCCTTGTCTGCCTCGCAGTCAAGTATGATAAAATTAACTGAAAAAATGAATTTATCCACACGAACTAAAATATCTTTAGTTTGCCCTTCAAGTTGAGCTAAAGTAGATCTTCCAATTGCAGTGTCACTACAGCAGGTTTCAAATGACTAATTCCCAAATTTCTAAAAGTAGATAGTGGCATGAGGTTGATCCCAGCTCCCAAATCCCATGAAGCTCTACCTAAATATTGATTGCCAATCGAACATAGAATGGTAACGCTTCCAAGATCTTTCAATTTAAGGGGAAACTTGTTTGTTCAGACAGCACTACAGCCTTCTGTGAGTGCAATAGTTTTAACATATATGAGATTTTTCTTCTTGGAGAATAGGTCTTTCATAAATTTCCCATAACTCAGAATTTGTAGTAGAGCGTTCACTAAAGGAATGTTGATCTTCAGTTGTTTTAGTGTATCCAAAAACTGCTGATACTATTTATCATTTTCATTCATCTTGAATATTTGTGGAAAAGGCACAGGTGGAAGTACATCCGGTTGCAGCGATACTTTTGGTTGCGTACATAATTTCGAGGTTTGAATATAAGGCATTTAAGCGACAGTTGGCGGTACTTCTTTGTGTGGTACATCAACAAGCTCTTTAGAATCAACCTTCCCACCAATATCTGGGTATGCTATAGTAGAATCGATAACTGGCTCACTAATTTTTTTACCACTTCTAAGAGTGATAGCTTACAGTGCTCTTTCCCCCTTGGGCTGGAGCTTTCATGTCACTAGGTAAGGAGCCTTGTGGTCGAGTATTTAGATTTGAAGCAAGCTGTCCTAATTGTGCCTCTAATGCACGAATAGAAGACGAATTTCCTTGAACAATAGCTTCTGTGTGAGTAATATGCTCCTATATTAATGCCTCAAGAGCATTTAATGTGTCAGAAATAGAAGCTCATGTATACTGTGGTTGTCATTTTCCTTGATCATTCAGATTCATCATTTGTTGCTGCATTTGCATTTGGTGTGATTGTATCTGACCTTGTTGTTGATACCTCTGATGATGCAGATTGTAGTTCTATTGTTGTTGAGTATAATTCCCTTGTCTTGGATTCTAATTGCCCTGAGTAGATGCATTCCCATATCTGAATGTCGCAGCATTTTGTCCAACCTTCTAAGTTCCCCAAAACTATTGGTTGCATGCCGAGTTGTTGTAAGAGTTACCATAAGTATTCTTGCAAACATTACTGACATAACAGGCATTTTCTGCATGTTGCGGACAATCTTCATCACTATGGTTGTCACCACCAATTTCAAAGCAAAAGGTAGGAATATTCAATTGTTGAGCAACCTGTATAGGTGCAACGTCACTTGTCCATTGCATATTTTTAATTACGTTTGTAAGCGAAGAGACTTGGGCACTTAGCGCGGATATTACATCTAATTCAATAACTCCTGGAATAGTCTTTGTTTGTGCAGCTCTAGAATGGTATATTGATAATCATTTGAGCAATTCTCTCAAGAATTCACACAACATTATTGTAAGTACAATCCAATAGTGGTCCATTGGCTGATGTGCCGACAAGATTCCTTGTATATGAATTTAGACCATTACAAAAAATCTCAATTTGTGTTTCTGGTTGAGTGTCGTGCATGGAACAACGTTGAAGCAAAGACTTATAATGTTTCCATGTGGTGAGAATGTTTTCATCATCCAGCTAATGGTAAGCAATAATATCATTTTGAAGATGACCATTCATTGCCAATGGGTTAAATCACAAAACAAACTGCGTGGCGAGAGCATTCCAAGA
The DNA here is from genome assembly GCF_025698545.1 of Gossypium raimondii. Classification (NCBI taxonomy): domain Eukaryota; kingdom Viridiplantae; phylum Streptophyta; class Magnoliopsida; order Malvales; family Malvaceae; genus Gossypium; species Gossypium raimondii. Next base: position 13,049,090 of record NC_068577.1, read on the forward strand.
AGTAATTGATCTTATAGGTAGCCCAAGAGACCAAGTGCAGGCTCTCCCTTGTAAGGAATAGGGAAATAATTGCATCCTTAAGGCATCATCAGGAACGCCTTGTTGACTAAAAGAAGCACAGATCAATAAAAAATATTTAAGATGTTCTCTCGCATCTTCATGTGGTAGTCTAGCATATTCGCCATTAGAGTTTAGCATCTGAAACATTACTGGCTTGAGTTCAAAGTTCCCAGCTTGAATTACAGATCTAACAACTCTTGGTTGTAGATCATCCAGAATAGGTGCTACACAATCTCGTATAGTTTTATTGTGGATGTGAGCATTTTGTGGCAACAATGGGCTATAAACGTTTTACTATTTTCTTGGAGGTATGGCTTCATTGTCCCCTGGTAAATCCATATTTCTTTGTTCTTGAAGTCTTCTCTGAATAGTTCTTTTAAATTTCTGGATCAAAGTCGATAAGAAAATCAGAATTGCTTCGGGTCATAAAACACCTAAGATGAAATTGAAAAATAGCAACAAAGAGAAAACTAGTTAGAGAATACTAAATATTATATAAGGAAAAAAAGTATAAAGACACACAAGAACAAACATAAACATCATACAACTGTCATCCCCGGCATTGACGCAAAAAACTTGATCGCCAGTAAACGTCGCAACAATAATGTGCAAGCGTATACTGTCGATGCAAGTATAATAAATAGATGTGAGTCTCTCGAATATCGATCCCACAGGGATGGTTTTCTTTTGTCTATTAATGTGGGTGCAATAACTAGATAGAAACAATATAAATTTTGAGGATAACTGTCATAGCGATAACTAGAAAACAATAAGATAAAGTATGCTATGGATAAATTGGGATCCCTAACATGAATCTTCAGCAATATACTAAGTACTTACAAGGTATAAAAGATAGGTGATTGTCGACGCAATAAAATTTAATGTATATCTTACCAAATGCCACTCTTTTATTTAATCTGGGGCTTAACCATGCATATTAACCTCACCTTTCGATGATGCCAATATGACACTATTAAGAACAAGTGGACTAAATTCCTTTAGTCCTTACTCAACTTCCACTGAAATGCTTATTAGCTCAAACTGTCACTACACCTTCCAGTGTTAGTGATTGCAAAAACACTTTCGTGTTTAGAACATTCAAACCCCCAAGATTAAAAAATAAAAATAAGATTTAATAAGATAACATTTAACAAAGAATTCATTGTACTTCCATACAGTAGAAAGCATAGAGTAATCACCAGCGTTTTCAAATAAATGAGAAAGAATCATATGGAGAATACTATTCCTAAGCTACTCAATTGAATCTCTCCATTTCCCCTTGTTCTGCACTTAGATCTCCTCGTCAGGAGTGGATCTGCATCAGTCTTCACGTTGGATCACCCAAATGAGGCTCAAGCTGTCATGGCCGCAAGCTTCAATATAGGGTAAGAGAATAGTGGTCCAGCAAAAAACCTTCTTTTCATTCTTTTCATGTTATCCTTTTATGTTTTGCTCAAAAAAATTTGTCCTTCCCTGTAGATTCTTCAATCCTTATTTGTACAGGGCAGTTACATCGGATTGGATAGCTCACGCATGGTTGGCTCGTATCAAACAGCTGTCAACTGTGGCGACAATTCTGGATGCAATCTGGAATTAACTCATGCAGTGACATTAATGCAATAAGATAGAAAAATTAAGGATAAAATAGGCTAGGATTCACTGAGTTATAAAATATAATTTACTAAACTGAACATGCTAAAATGTATGCTAAGGATAACTAAATGGGAACAAATTAACCAATAAGTAGGGAGAAAACATATGTTCTTTCTAGTACAATCAGGAAATCAGGTAATTTATTCGTGATATTTGGATTCCAAAGGTAGGGCCACTTTGTAATCATATGTCAGTTAATACGACTGCCACTTTGAGGATGAAGGTAGTTGAAATGGTGATGAATAATGGCTAATGGAATTTGTCAAGGTCACAAATTTTGTTTGATAGGGATATCTTGGACTATATAAGTGTGTGTCACCCTCCAAGTGAAGTATTAGGGAATGATTGTTCCCTATGGAAATTGAATAATTCTGGTAAGTTTTCTATTAAGTCGGCATACTTGAAGCTTGAATGAGAGAATGCTCCTGGGAATATTATTGATTGGAAAGGTGTATGAAAATTAAATCTACCACCTAGAATTAAAAAGTTTTTTTAGCTAGTGTTGCATCCAAAGCTTTTAACTAATCATGAGAGGGTGAGGAGGAATCTAGTAGTCACTGATGGTTGTTTAATGTGTGGGGGTGGTCAAGAGACAATTCTTCATGTTTTGCATGACTGCTCCTTTGCGACCAACATATGGAGAACCGTTATTCCATCATATTCGCTATCCTATTTTTTTATGTTGATTTGTTAAATTGGGTGATTGCAAATTTGAGTGGTGAATTTGGAAATAATGAATTTAATGTTCCAAAATTTTTTGTCTTGTGTTGGATATTATGGAAGAATAGGAATTGTTTTATTTTTCAACAAATCACAAGTAGCCCCAAGGAGATTATAGGGAGGGTAGATTGTTTTGTTGCTAATATTAGGGTGGCTACGAAAAAAAGTTAATTTAGTGAATGGGAGGTGTGAATAGGGGTTCAAATGGAGTTCTCCAAGTCATGGTTGGGTAAAGATTAATACTAATGGGTCAAAAAGTATGACTAATAATTGGTCGATTTTTGGAGGAGTTATACAAGACTCGTTAGGAAACTGGAAGGAAGGCTTCAGAAAACAATTGGGTAGATGTTCTATTTTCAACGCTAAATTATGGGTTATTCTTTGTGGACTTGAGGTTGCTAGGCTCAGAGATTAAAGGAAAGTCATCGTGGAAAGTGATTGTATGGAGGCAATGGAGTGTCTTACGGACAGATCTGGAGACTGTCATTCGATGACATTGATACGAAAGATTACTACAGTTAAGAAGTGCTTTCAAATGGTGAAGTTTCAGTTCATTCGAAGAGAAGGGAATATGGTTGCTAATTCGATAGCTAAAACTTGTTCGAAAGGGGATTCTGAGCTCGCGATTATTGATTTTCCTACTTTTCATGGTAGAAAACTATTGTTAGCAGATAATTTGGGTGATTTTTTTTGTAAGGTCTTTTTAAGTTAAAGGCATTTGATTGCCTTCTTTTATTATATATAAAAAAAAATACTTCTTCATAAAAGAAGTAAACATCTAATAGTGAAATTTTCACACATAAATGGAAACTACAAACTTGCAAAGTTAAAATTTTTAGTAGTAACTCTAAAATTTTTAATGTCGGTTTGCTTACTTAATCTTTTATTCCTTGCTTAATTTAATTTTAATAGTAGTTAAAATTTGTATTGTTAATATAGATTAGGAAAAACTAAATAGTTGGTACCTCGTAGCTTAGAATTTGGTTTTCATGAGAAAAATTGTGTTAATGACTTTTTAACTTAATCGACACGTGCATTTGTGTATACAAATTAGTAACCGATTACTAGAGTTCTTTTTGTTAGTGTTTTTAACTAATATTTGATTTAACATATAATCAAATATAAAGTTAATTAAATTAAACAAATAGATTATGAAATAAATTATTATACAAAATAAAGATAAAAATGTGTACAATCATTTAGCATGTCAAGGAGAATTTCCACAAGGCGGAAGTCAATGATTATGTGCCATCAGGGTTGTACCGATTCTTTAGCCTCATATTGACCTTCAACCTTAGGTAATGAACTACATGAATCTACTTGAAATGTTGATATGGTAAAGGAAACTCATTACCTAATGAACCCTTCGATGAATAATATAATAAAATATATAAAGGATAAGGTGTAGGAGAGCTCCCTATGTTGGCCAACATCTACATAAAGTCGAACTGAATACTTGAATTATCTAGCCTCGATGTCATCATTGTGGAACGGGTAGGATAAAAAGGACTAGCATCATCATTAAATTGATTTAAGGATGTAATCAAACATTTGGATTGGGCATGCTCTTCTGTAGATCACCATTGATGAATCAATGATATGCGTTGTTACCTAAGTTGAGGATGGTATTCTTTCCTAGTAAGATATGGTTCTTAGTTGATCTTACACCATTTAAAGTATGACATTAATGGTGTGAAACTATCATTCAATTCTAAGGCTAATATGCACAATAGGCTAATATGCATTGTTCCTCCCAAACAAATCAATCATATGAAGATTATTGTGGTTCACCACTTCCCTAGAATCTCTTGGGCCATCCTAAAGTATCATAAAATTTGATCACTTTGGTGCCATTCAATAATGTGAAAAATATAAGCACCAATTAAGAATGCTAAAAATGGCAACTGCTATCTTACCAACATTGATCTTGATTTTTATTATCTTACAAAGCGCCATGTACAAGAAAGCCAAAATTGTAGACCCCCTAACTATATTTTTAGCCTGTTGGAAAATCGACTAACATAAGGAGATACATGAAATGAATTTTATTGGTAGATTTTGGCATAAGTAATCCTCTAAGAATCTGGAAAATGTATGCTTTTAGCATGTTAAACGATTTGTTTCTCAATTGAACTATTTGGTATAACAACGGATGTCCTCTACAATAAAGTAATTTTCACTTGAACACTATCCTTATTTTTCTCATCCTTGGTTAATTTTTCTAACAATGCAAGAATTATTTTCTCATGCTTGAATGAACTTGATCTCGTTAAGGCTTCATCATCTATTGGAAGACCCTTTTGTAAGGCTATATCTTCTAGCATAATCGTATGTTTACCGTATGTAAGATGCAAAGTATATGCCTTATTCTTTAGTTGTTCAACTAAAGTGATGATCAACTCTAACATCAAACATGAAATTTTTTATATGAATGACAATATACAAATTGACATCTTTTAAATGCTAGATGATAATGGTTGGGGCTATTGGAAAAATCTAGTTTAGTAAAAAGGTTATCAATCATAATGGAAAATTTAAAAATTCAAAATCTATTGGGTTTATGATATTTATAGCAAGCAAATTTTCCCAAAAAGTACCTATGCTTTAAGCAAGACAAATCCTAGATGTTCCCAGCTTTCAACCAAACGACCTTTTCTGCTATTCTCGTACCACGAATTACTTTGAGTATGGGCTCGAACAATCACGAACCAAACACAGAACCAAAAACAATTTATTACTTCTAGTAGGAAAGTAATTCTCTATCTACAAAAAACTAGTAGAATTGCTATTCCCAAAAAATAGAATTTATACTTAGAAAATAAAATCACACTATTTTCTGGTAGAATAACAATATTAAAAATTTATAATAACTGTTGCAAATAGCTCTACCAATTTCATCTATACATAGGGAGAGATAGGAGAATCTTGGTTTAATTAGTAGGATGCAAATAATATTTATTTAATAGAAAACAATATTCTACTCCAAGTATAATGGATGTGAGGGGTTTCGGGCCTTCGAATGATGAGGGGTTTCGGGCCTCTTCTGTATTCAGTCAAATTATATGTGCTTCCTAGACTTTTAACCCAACACTTTATAATTTAATCCAACCCAATACATGTGTTCTATTTCCCAAAATAAATATTATTTAACTAATTAATTTAATTAGATAAATTAATTTTAAATTAAATAATTTCTTCAACCCAATTCTAATTCTATTAAAGTCATGACAACTTCATCGTAAAAAATCTTTGAGGAAACATATTTAATTTCCATATTCAACGAATTCACAATGACCAATTAATTTGATTCACTTTTTAAACTTCAATTATTTAATTAAATATTAGTTTGAAAACCTTAAATTAATTCTCAAGTTATTTCTATACTCAATAAGAAAACACATTCATTTGTGAATGTGAACCATCATTTCCATTCATTTATATTCATTTGGTTCTACATGCAATTCATTTCTAGTTTCAACGAGCTAACGAAGGGACCGATTGGACATATATAATTAGGGCTCAAATAATTTATAATTAAATTTCATATTTTTTTCTATTAATTATAAACTTATTTAGTAATAAAGTCATTCTACTATAGTATCGTGACTTAGCTCTCCCTTATTACATACAATTACGAAAGTTACTTAATAAGTACTCGTTCAATGATCTTGTCATCGGTGTGTAACTCTCTTAGGATATCTTTAATCTCTTTAGGATAAATACGTTCTCCTAATCTCATCATCTTTCATCTCATGGTAATCATTACATCTTCCTTCATGAAAAGTTAATTTCTTTCAAATAGTAATCAAGTCATTTATCACAAAGACAAATGACCTGTGGTCACGTTTACTTTTCATCTATTGTGTTAATGAGAGGAAATTATTTACCCATTAGTTGGGCTATAAATTCCACTATTGTGAATGATGCAACATATTGAAGAAGTCATATACCTGACACACCAACTTTTAGTTCTTTATCTATTTGAACTTAGGCATTTACTTACATCAATGTACACGAGTCATGCATATATTGTCCATCATCCACTCAAGATTAATGTATGTTACACTATGAACATCACAAGTGAATAAATCCCTAAACAAATTTAGTATCTATTCTACTTGGATCTTATTTGATGTACTATCAGTTTAGTTAGTCACATCTATATCTCTATCTTCTGGGTGTCATTCACTCCGATACCCAAGACAAAGCATTTCCCTAATTGAACCTGAAAGACGACATACTAGCCTTTCAATCGGTTTTCTCATTTCTGATTAAACTTAGGAAATGTTTAGGTTCATCTACTAATAAATGATGTCTTTTTGTATTACGATTTGACCACGTAATACTACTTAGTATTAGTTAAATGCTAGATAACTAATGGGCCAATACTTGCTTTTATTTTACTTTGCATGCAAAAACTATTGAGGACAATATAAAAAGGGTATTAATGTAATTAATGAATATTATTATTAAACAAATTTTTTTTAAAAACACAAGTTTACATAGATAAAAATACTATACTTAGGGCACCAAATCCAATAGAGGCTTATTGAATTTTAAAATCTTTACTCTAGTTTGTCAAATTTTAGGCATTGCACTTTACGGAAATTAAGAAGTTTGTAAATTTGTTAGTAAACACTTGAATGTGAACTACTAAATTTTGCCAATTTGTTGCATATAAATTATTGAATGATTGATTTTTTATATAATGTTGTGCATAAAAATTGGTAAACATTGATTTTGAAGTCAATGATTCAGCATCAAGGTTCAACAGTCTTACTCAATTAGACTAACATCTCATTGTTCATAATGTATAAGGACCAAATTTTGACAAATTAAAGTAGGTAGACTAACTTTTCTATTTTCATGAAGTAGATTGATGAAATTCATAATTAAACCAAAATTTTAAATTTTAGGGTTTATGTAGTTAAACGTTAGGGATTATAGTAGGAAAATTTAAAGTTTGGTATGACAAGAAAAAGGTATTAGGGTGGTGAAAGGATGAGCATCCATATTTACCTCTACCTTAATACCTTTGTTTGTTGATATAATTTATATTAGCTTATTTCATACAGTAAAAGGCTTGAAATTTATTGTATCTTATTAAATTTCAAACATTTAAAAACACAATTCAAGAATTAGTTTCCAATAATCGTATTTTACAAATAAAATAGTAATAAATGGATAAAAATCCAACATTATCATTATTTTCAATTAAAGACACTTAATTTAAACAAGAAAGGAAAAAGATTTAAATTGTTTAATACTTTCTTTTACAAAAAAGAATTACTTTCCCTTTTCGATCCTTTCAAGTTTCAACACAAATTTTAGTGGTTCATAGCATAGTCATTGTTGACCTAATCCTATTTTTAAATACAAGAAACAGAGTATAATCAAAAGTGACAATGGAAGGGGGCACTTTTTATCACACTAAGATAAATAATAAAACAACAAGGGACTATTTAACGAGATGAATCCACTATATTTGATCCTAATAAAACATTTGACCTTAGTACTAACACACCCAGTGAAAAACCTCACTTTTGTACTTTAATGACTAAAACTCTCATTACTAAATTCTCCCACTAAGAACTTAGTTTTTAAAACCAACAACAAAAGGTTTACAGTCTCAAGTGCACAATTAAAAATATCATTCCTGAATGAATCGATATGTTCTTTCAATCTACAATACATAAACCTATACAATCTTAGTTTGTTAGCAAGTCTCAAAAACTTAAATAAATTGCCAATCCTCCAAATATAGCAAGTAGTATTCTATCATAATGGTGACGGAAGTGAGCACTTCCATTGGCATATTGTACAAACTTCAAATGCTTGCCTCATCAATCACATATATTCACCCTATTTTCTTTATTTGCCTTTCATTTTTTGCCATAAACATTTAAAGATTTTTTAATCTAAAATTATATTTTATGTAAACCCAAAATTATTTTCCAAAATATGTTTTTTTTTCCCAGAAAGATACTTTGACACCTATGGGTGTTGAGTTTCGATTTATTTTTTGAATTGTATGTGTAGAATCTATTGTCCAATTATTCTCTGATGATAAATTGACAATACTTTAAACTTGACACCTATGAGTTTCTGACGGTCACGAAACTAACTAAAAATTTGACTAAGGCAAGTACACGTACCAATTAATAGTATAGTTACGGTAAGCAAAGATATCATTCCCACGAAGACTACAAGTACTAGTAGTTATCGTTTTTCTATTTTTTAACCGAATAAGTCAAATGATCGATTAAAAACTAAAATTAACTAATTTAAATAACTAACAAACGTGGAAAAGAACAAAACAAAAAAATAATCAAATAACAACAAAAAAACGAAACAATACCGCGGTAAAAATTGATCTAGATTTTATCTGTCACTATCAATCTAAATTACGTAACTCCTTTACTTGCACATTGATCCGTAGAAATCCCTAAATTATGCTACTCTCTTTCAAGCATGAGAACCTCTAGGTTGATTAATTGAAATTCTTTCTAATTAAAACCCCTATCATCGTATTACCTCGTGCTACGGATTCCCCTATTAGACTTCACTCTAATCCAGTAGATTTATGTCGTCCTATTTCTAATATTACATGCAACTCCACTCAATTACGCAATATCTAATCTTAAACATGGTTTATTCAACCATTGATTTAAGCACATCGAACATGGATTAAAACTTTAGAAATATCAAACCAAGAATTAAGCTCACATAATTAAGAACAAGAAACGAAGTATTTATTGCATAAAATAGAAATCAAATGACATAAACCATTGTAGGGTTCATCCTCCCTAGGTATTTAGAAAATTAGTTCATACTCGAAAATAGAAATATCAAAGATACAGTATAACCGAAAGAATAAAATAACTCATGATAACTTCCTAAGAAATCAATTAGGAATCTTCAATCTTGACAGAAATCTACTTTGAAGTCGAATTCAATAATGTTTTTCGAGTCATTTTCTTGAGTATTCTTTGACAGCTCCCCCCCATCTTCTTATTTATTTCATATATACGTCTTAAAATGCCTGAAAACCCTAAAAATTGTGATTTTTCGCTATTCAGTGTGCAATCTCGTGAAATCAACACGTCCTACCACACACCCATGTGGTTCACACAGCTGTGTGGTCTGGCCATGCGAAAAGGTGTAGCCCATGTGGCTTCTTCAGCTTGCTCCAATTTTCGCTCGTTGTTTGCTCCTTTTGCTCCCAAGTGCTCTATTAAGCATTAAAATATTAATTTAAAGGATTAGGAGTATAAAATTCACAGTTAACATCAAATAATCACCCAAAACACGTTAAGCATGAGGTTAAAACATGTTAGTTTTAGCACTTATCAAATATCCTCACACTTAAGAGTTTGCTTGTCCTCACGTAAAATTCTCAACCCACATTCAAGTTAACTTCCCTTAATTTATTGTTTTCACCGACAATGTCTTAGGATAATCTATAGATAATCATACATTGGAAATTTAAACTAAAATGGCACAAAATAATACAAGCAATCCAAACTGAAATGACACAAACTAAACCATAAGCGTCTCCCCTATCTCAATAATTACCTGAAATTCAAACTCAACAACAATTAACACATTCGCTAAGGTTCATTGAAAACATTCAAGGTTTTTAAGCTTCAAGTAATATGCACTCAACAGTCAAACAAGAAATGTTATTACCATAGGCTTGCCTGAAAATCAAATCTCCACCACTATAGATAAGAGATAACACGCCAATCAAGAGGTCTTTAAGAGGTTGTAATGGGCTTAGGTTAAGGATACGAAAAAGGTTATAAAAGTTGGTTACAATCGAGAGACCAATCGATAGGTTACCAAACCAAAAGAATCAACTGTTGAATTACACGAATTTAACATAAATGAGAAATACAGAGCGGATGTGAGATTTTATTCAAAAGATTAGAGTAACAATTCAAGCTCAAATAAGATAGTAAGGTTTATAACCTAAATACTTATTTCTCAATTGATCAAGATAGCTCAATTATTTTTTTGAGAACAAAGAGAAATTCAGCATTGCCAACAATAAAACATAGTTAGGTAACTAACCAAATTGAATCTCCACAAAAAAAGAATAAAAAAAGGGTGATTTACAAGATTAATGTGGCTTTCGGGTTAACATGAACGAGTGATACATAAACAAAAATGGATTAGAATCATCGGGGTTTACTAGGGGATAATACAATAGGTAGGCTGTTTAAAGGTTAAGTGGGTAAAATCCTTAGTGTCTCTATCATCTCAGTATATCAAATCAATAATGTGGTCTCGACATGTATAATCGAAGCAAGTTCTAGAATAACAAATCTAGTTGACATACTCACAACCAAAATAAAATGAGCAAGAAAAAATAAATGCTCTATAGGCTCAAAAGGTCACAAAAAATATGGTTTTGATGTCAAACTTGTAAATTTAAAATTCAAAATAATGTTTTAGTTCAAGGAGGCATCCTAAAATAATTGTTTTATGAAAATGGATTATCATGCTTTACTCTTTGGTGCCTTAAAGTATAAATAACACAATGCATAAAAATACAAAAAATAATCCCAAACATAATCAATAAAACTCCATATTTAGAGAAATTAACTCTCATGTAATGTGTGAGGAAATTATTTAAACACAAGCAACAATTCAAAGAATATATCGCATCAACATATAAAATCCTCCCCACACTTAAGATGTACATTGCCCTCAATGTACAAACCAGATAGTCACAATAAGAAAAATATCATAAGAAATGGAAGAAGAGAACTTAAACCGCACTAAATTTTGATGAATGAGTCACGATAGTAAAATTAAAAAATGTAGGAGATCCTAAATTAATTTTATGGTTCCATGCACACCAATAAGAAAATAGACAAAAATAAAATAAGATAATGAGGTAACAGAAAAACCAGAAAAATAATTCAAGTAACAATAACAATGAAGTGCATAAAAAACATATCAGTCCGGAAAAGAAAAAGAAATAAAAATAAAAGATAAAACTAGGTAGAATCACAAATCGACATCGTGAGGAATATCAAGATTGAGAGGCTCTGGGTCAATCATGCGAACTTGGGTGGATCATTGTCCAAGAGCTCCTTATGTTCATCTTGCAGATCCAAATGAAACAACATAATACTGTTTCCACCAGCTCTGGGCTGACAGCGAATCATCTGCATGTGATTCATAATAGTCAACCCTTAAGGGGGACCATCTATCCGACCATACTAAAGGAGGAGGTCTGCTCCAAAGTATCGAAAACCCAAAATACCTCACCAAGCGAGTCACGTAGTGTAACAACCCATTTTTCAGTGGTGCCAGAAACAGTGATTTTGGGGCCACCAAATACGATGAGTAAGTTCGTAAATATTATTATTTAATATTTAGGAGTCAAATATGGTTTTAAAAAGGTTTTTGATTTGATAAATTTTGTTATATAAGCGATTTATTAAGTTCAAGTGGTATGACCCTAAGGTCAAGTGGTTTTAAAAAATGAGGTATCGGGACCTCGTTTCTATAAACTAAACCTCGTAATATTTATAATCAATAAAAACTCCATATTTAGAGAAATTAACTCTCATGTAAGGTGAGAGGAAATTATTTAAACACAAGCAACAATTCAAGGGCTATATCGCATCAACATATAAAATACTCCCCACACTTAAAATGTACATTGCCCTTACTGTACAAACCAGATAGTCACAATAAGAAAAATATCATAAGAAATGGAGGAAAAGAACTGAAATCGCCCTAAATTTGGATGAATGAGTCATGATAGTAAAATTAGAAAATGTAGGAGATCCTAAATTAATTATATGGTTCCATGCACGCTAATAAGAAAATAGACAAAAAAATTAAGATAATGAGGTAGCAGAAAAAATAGAAAAGCAGTTCAAGTAACAATAACAATAAAGTGCATAAAAAGCATATCATTCCGGAAAAGAAAAAGAAATAAAAATAACAGATAAAACTAGGTAGAATCACAAATCGACATTGCGAGGAATACTAAGATTGAGAGGCTCTAGGCCAGTCATGCGACCTTGGGTCGATCATTGTCCAAGGGCTCCTTGTGTCCATCTTGCGGATCCAAATGAAGCAACAAAAATTGGTTTCCACCATGTCTGGGCTGACAGGGAATCATCCGCATGTGATTCATAATAGTCAACCTTTGAGGGGGACTATCTATCCGACCACACTAAAGGATGAGGTCTCCTCCAAAGTATCGAGAAGCCCAAAATACCTCCCCAAGTGAGTCACATAGTGTAACAACCCGCTTTTCAGTGGTGTTGGAAACAGTGGTTTCAGGGCAACCAAATCTGACAAGTAAGTTCTGAAATATTATTATTTAATATTTACGAGTCAAATTGGTTTTAAAAAGGTTTTTGATTTGATAAATTATGTTATATAAGTGATTTATTAAATTCAAGTGGTTTTAAAAAAATGAGGTATCGGGACCTCGTTCATATAAACTGAGCCATAAATATTTACGAAGTGTCATTAATGTGGTATTAAAGTTTCATCAAAAAAATTTTAACGTTTCGATAGTTAATTAATTAAAAGGACTAAATCGGAAAAGATGTAAAATTTGATCACTATTTGATTTGAGTGATTAAATGATTTATTGATTAAAGGAAAGGGACTTAAATGGTAATTAAACCATTTACGGATTTATTTGGATGGTAAAATAAAGGAAAATGATAAAATAAAGTGTTTATAATGGCAAATTTGTAAATTAAACTAAATTAAAACAAATTTAATTAATGAAAGAAACAAAATCACTTTCATCTTCTTCTTCAAATGGCCGAAAGCCATAGCTAGGGTGAGGAGAAGTTTCATTTGGTTTAACTTCCTGCATCTAAGCCCGTTTTAGCCCCGTTTTTAATAATTTTTATGTTTCTGAGATCGTTGTAACTAAGTTCAGCTATCCCGTACCTTTGATTTTGAAACTATTAAAGATTTTGAATGTTGCCATTGATGAACCTTGTGATTTTAGATGTTAAATGATGAATTTGGGATATTATTTTTTATTTAAAAGTATTGTATTAAGTGATTTTTGATGAATTTTTCGATTAGGGACTAAATTGTTAAAATAGTAAAAATACAAGGTTTTGTTATGAAATTATTAAAAAATGAGCTGTATTGAAAGCCATGAATATTCTGCTAGCATGGGTTTGCATTAAAATGGTTAATTTGCATGTTTTAGGCTTAAGGATCAAATTGAATAAAAGTAAAATGTTAGGGAAATTTTGTAAAATGTCAAAATACTAAATTTCATAAAATAAATTATTTTACTGTCTGAATTAATAAATTGAATGAGAATGTACACTTACCAAAATGCCCCTATACTTTGACATTTCTGTAATTTAGCCAAGTAAGTTCGTATAGGTAGAATTTAACATCAATATGAATATTTGAGTAGATTAACATGGTACAACTTGTATATTTATTTTTAATTGTTTATAATTAATGGTAATTTTAGATATAATATTGAATTTGATTACTCAAATTGGATTGAACGCGGGATAGAGTACAATCGTGATTTGGTGTGTTACAGGGGATTGGAGTGGAGATGATTATGGAGTGATGTATATTCATATTACCCGAGTAAACCAAGGATCAACATTTTTTATGAAATCTCGTGTTATACACTTTGTTTGGTGTGTTGGTTGGATTAGCTCTTATGAGCATTGGTGTGTTGGAGGGATTAGCTCGTGTGAGCATCTTGTGTGTTTGGTTGGACTGACAATGTACTCTCATCCATAGGTCATTCTTCATATGGAAAATCTCGGTAAGGTAAATTGTTTAATGAATTTGAAAGATTTGTTATTTATCGAATATTGACCTGAACATAAATGAATTCATAAGTTGAGATTGTGGATGATGTTTAGGTTTGTGCTAATCTTTTGGTTGCATTATATCATGTTTAATATTAATGATATACATTGAAATGGTAATTGGCCAAATAGAAATATGTATATGTTCATGAAAAGGTGGTAAGATTCAAAAGGTTTAATTTATTATAAAATGGTTTATCATGTGATTGACCTCAAATGAGTTATATACATAAATGCACTAACTTGTGTAATGATGATGGTGATTAGGCTTATGTCAAGCTTGAGATTATGATTGACGATATGCTTATGTCCGGTATTATACAAATGAAATGGTAAGTTCATAATTGAAATGTGATAAGATGAAAAGGGATTGATGAGTTGAATAATATACTTATATATAAGAAATTACGTATGTTATGTTTTAACTTACCTATGTTATGAATAAATATATTAATTAGATAATTGATGTTGTTATTTAAGTTTATGCTTAGTAAATGGAATGGAAAGTAAGTAAAGGAAGTTATTCGTAGTTTTATGAAAAGGTTAATGATGGTGTAAAATGTTTTATAAAATCCTATTATGTTAGGAATGAAAATATATATGATGCTGATAGACTTACTCTTTATGAGTTGGTGGTTATGTAGTTGATAAATCTTGAGGCATTGGTAGAGCTTTATATTTATCATATAAAGTTCATTATTGAATTGGAATATTATGTTTAAAATTTGTACGAGCTTACTAAGCATTCATTGCATACGTATTTGTTTATTCCTTACTTTACAGATTATCGAAAGCTCGATCGGGTTGGAAGCTAGTCGAAGATCCATCACACTATCCATCGACTATATCGGTAGATTTCGATGATTTTGAGTCATGGTTATAATGGCATGTATAGGTGTCTTTGTTTGTTGAAATTAGCCATTATGCTTGGCTTGTATATATGCTATTTTGGGTGATGAAATGGTTGATATGATATCATCTATATTTTGCCTTATAATGTTTGTTATTTTGGTGTTGTGTATATGGCTAGATTTTGGGTGAAAGGAATGGCTTGAAAATGGCCTATTTCGAATGTCCACACAGCTTGACCATACGGCCGTATGACCACTGCATTGTGAATTTTTCTAAATTTTTCCTAAACTTCCTAAATGTTTTTGATTTAGTCCTGGACTGCTTCTATTATTTGTTTTAGGGCCCCGAGGGCTCGATTAAGGGATGCTATGAATGTGTTTGAATGAAATTTAGAATATGTATTGCATTGATGTATGAATTCAATGGTCTACTATTCTGTTTGTTCGGTAATGCTCTATAACCCTATTCCAGTGATGGATACGGGTTAGGGGTGTTACACGTAGGGACCCCATACAAATTGGTCCTTTGTTGTGTTGATCCAACTGGTTGTGCCAACACTCTAAGCCACAAAATACGTCACGTCAATCAAGTGGCTCTCCTCCATACACCATAAGAAATATGAGTCTAAAGTACTTATGAACCCCATGGTTTCTTTTTGTCCAGTCATTATGTGTGCCAAACTAGCATGGATGTATCGTAAAGCAAGGGGTAAGCATGTTGCCTTCGACTGACTCGGGTTATATCGTGACTAAATTTTGATAATTTTAGACCAATAGAGTGGGGTCGGTCGATGGACGTGCCTAGATAGTGTTGAAAACTTAGGAGTACTCGTGAACTCATTAAAATATAATTCAAGTGCAACTCCAAAACTCGGGATGTTAAAGTAACGCATCGTACCCCCTAGTTGGAACAAAATGGTGTGAGAATCATCCCACTGTGATATAACCGTCTGTAAAAATAAAGTAGAGCAGAACACTATTGTAAGTTCTACATAGGTGGGATAAACGAAGGTAAAGAATCAGTCACATGGTGTTGGGTTGATCAATAAACGGATCCCAGTAGACAAACCGACTGACTGTAGAGCATCTCAATCGATGCATCAACCCACTCCTAAAGGTTGCTCCTTCAAGTGTTGGTATTGTTCCTCATGTGGACCCGAACTAAATTGGACAAACAAGTATTTGGTAGGGACAAGGACTTTAGTCTTGCCTCTCATATGTGCATTATGTACTTGAAATAAGAATGGCCAATAAGGTGTATCAGGGTATTGAATTGCTAAATGGGGTTGTAGTATTCAAGTTTGACGTACAGGAGTGATAGTGTAATGACTAGTGAAATGGTAACTAGATTTGTACGAGAAATGGAAGTTTGTAGTAGGTATATATATAATGAAAATTCTCATTTGGCAATGACCATGCGAGCATCATGATGAATAGTAAAAAAACTAGGTGCCAAAATTCATTAATTGCACTAGACAGTATTTATCAGACGCAAAGCATGAGCATACAGAAAGTCAGAGCAACATTGCCATAAGGTCAAACAAGCCTATCAAAGTACTAATGTAAACCTAACTAGAACACAAAGCAGGGAACCAAACAATTTCACAAATCCAAAATGTGGAGCAATTAAGTTGAATGAGGCATAAACAACAAACCAAAATTAATTAAAAAGAAAAAATAATAAAGAGAAAAATAAAATAAATAAAATAAAAATATGCTAGAAGGAGTATTAGAGGACAAACAACGGTGAGGGGTGTACAGAAGATGGAGGGACGGTCGGTAAAGAATAGGGCGATGGTGGTAGCTTGGGTAACTGAGAAGCGGCGTGGTTAGCAGTCAAAATGTGGCTGAAGGGCAGCGATTGAAGGGAAGAGGAGGGGACGACTAAAGGGGTGGAAGTGTTTGGTAGAGCACAAAATCGAAGAAAGTAGTAGGGAGAGGAATGGATGAAGAGAAAGAAAGGAAGGATAAAGAAGAGAATAAATAGGGGAAGGACAGCGTGAGAAGAACAAGGGGGAAGACGATGGTGGAAAGAAAGAAGGAGCAGGAAGAGAAGAAATGGGAAAGAATACCACAGTTGAAGGGAAATCAATGGTGGAGAGGAGTGGGATCGGGGTGAGTGACTAGGGGACTAACGATCAACGATTTGGAAAGGACCGGCAGTGACATGAGTAGAGGGGTTAGGGGAATGAAAATCGGTGACGGGTTAGGAGGAAAATCAAAAGGAAAAATAAAGAAAAACCTTTACTTTTAAGAGGTTACACAGCCTTGTGCCAGTTCATGTATGTCACAGGGTCATGTATCTCTTTAGAGTCCTGTGGCTCATTTACCCCTAATTTCTCATTTCTCCAATGGTCATGTATAGTAGTTGTGTGGGTCACATGACCTTGTCGCCAGGCTTTGAGCTTCTCTTAAGCCGTGTGTGTCACAAGAAAATTTCAAAAATTACTACAGTATACTCACGGTCCATAGCACGCCCGTGTGTCTGAGCCATGTGTACCACACGGTCATGTCTCTTCACTCAAACCGTGTGGATTTATAATTAACTTCTACCACAGTGGTGTTTGGGGACGTGTGGGTCACACGACCATGTCGCCTGACCGTGTGACTCTCTTGAGCTGTGTGGCTTCAATTTAATCCATTCCCCATATGCATATGGGTGTGTGCTTATGCCGTGTAGGCCACACGATTGTGTCACCAAGTCATGTGGTCTACCCCAAACCGTGTGGTCTTTTTTTTAACAATTAATAATATTAAATGAAGGAAAATAACATACTAAGCACACAACACAAATAAATGAAATGAAATGAAATAAAAAAACTTGGGTTGCCTCCAAAGAAGCACTTATTTAGATTCTAAGCTCGACTACCCTTTTCAAGCACACAATTAATTCAAATTTGGGTGCCAGAGCTCCCCTCTCTCATTATCAATATCACCACCAAGATAATGTTTGAGTCATATACCGTTTACCTTGAATGTGTCGTAAACAGGATGTGTTACTTCTATTGTGCCATAAGGAAATACATGTTTTACCATAAATGGATTCAACCATCTTAACCTAAGCTCTTCAGGGAATATTCGTAGCTCTAAATCGTCTAGCAACACTTTATCTCCACCTATGAATTGGTTTGTCCTCTTTAAATACACTCCATGGCATTGGTTTGTTACTTCTTTGTACATTATTGGGTTCTCATAAGCCTTTGTTCAACATTCATCTAGTTCATTGAGTTGCACCATTCTTTCTTCACATGTCCCTTGACTTCTATCACCTTGAACAGGATATTGTTCTAACTCATCTTCATGAGTAATTTCCTGTAAAAAATGTTAAGCCGCATGATTAATAAAATCAATAGAATTATGAGCATCATCTTTCTCATTAGAAACTCACAAAATTTTTTGCTTGAAGAGTAACCTCTTTATCACCTACCACAGCACAAGTTCACCATTACCCACTTCAATAATAGTTCTCGCATTGGCTAAAAAGGATAGACAAAAAATCGTGGGTACCTCTATATCCTCATCCTTGTAAAGTATAACAAAATCAGCAAGGAATATGAATTTATCTACTTTCACAAGTACATCTTCAATAATGCCCCTAGGATATTTAACAGATCTCCCAGCTAACTGAATACCCATCCTAGTGGGTTTTTGTTCCTCGAGACCCCAAGTTGTTTGAAAATTTTATAAGGCATTAAATTAATACTAGCACCTAGATCTTTCAGCTTAATAGGTAGTTTGTTTTGAAGAATGGTCGAGCACTCCTCATTTGGCTCCACAATGGATAGCTCTTCTAACTTCATTTTATTTGTTAACAACTCCTATAAATTTTTTTCATATTTGGGTATCTGCAAAAGAGCTTCAACAAAAGTTAAGTTAATATGTAATTATTTAAAAAGTTTAAGAAATTTACCAAATTTTTCGTCCATGCGGCCTTTCTTCAACTTTGTTGGATATGGAATTTGTGGTTTGTATTCCTTAAGCACCGGTGTTTTTTTTTTATATTCCTCAACCCATCATTTTTCTCAACAGCTTCTAGACTTAGAGTCCTTTTGATTGCCAGTAAAATGTTTTCTGTAAAATGATTTCTGGAAAATGCTTTACTTTTTTGTAAAATGATTTACTGGAAAATATTTTCTGGTGTTTGATTGAATCTGTATAAAATATTTTCTGTTCTTTGGCAGATTTCCTGAAAATATTTTCCGGAAAAGTTGTTTTTACATATATTAATATATATTAATAAATTTTTATATTTTAAATCATTTTTACATATATTGCAATGATTTATTTATAATAATACTCAATTATTAAGCTACAATATTAATCGTTATAAATTGAAAAAAAACTAATATCAAATAAATTATTTGTAATTGTGTTAAAAAACAAGTATTGAATAATTATAAATTGCTTGAAACCACAATGTGTACTAGAAATTAATAATATTATCCATATTATTTATAAAATATACATTAACAGTAAGTATTATTTTTATTGCAAAAACATTATTAAAAATGGTGATGCCTCTTTTTAAAATATAAAAATTAAATTATAAATTGCTATCAAGTGTGTTTTCTTTTTTATTTCGAAATTTAAACAAAAAAAATGGAACAATGTTATAATTTTTTATTTCTATTTTTATAATTTTTAAATTAAAATTTGATTAATTTTATAAAAATAAATAATGTTTAAGTGCCTTCGCTATAATTGCCATAATCTCAAATGTCCAAGATAAGTTTGTTTGCTCCATTTTCAGCATGAAAAAAGCATTCAAATGTTTATAACAATATCAACGAAAAGAACAATCCAAGACCTTTTTAATGTGCGTAAAACATCTGATTAACTGAAAACAAACTTTAGCATTCAAATGTTTAATTAAGAATATTCTCAAAAAAACTGAAACAGATTGAACAAAGGAAGTTGGCAAAAGCCATGTGCGGATGGCAAACTCAAATTCCAGATATCGAATGAACATTATGATGAAACACAAGCGAAAGAGCTCATTCTGATGAAACAGAGGCATCGATGTTACTTAAGGACCTTCCTTTGTAGTCAAACATGCTAAATATACGTAATGAACATTCATCACCCCTTTTCTCTAGCATCAAATACTAAAAGATCATTAAGTGCTAACAAATACTAACAAATACTAACAGATCAGTAAGTGCTAACCAGAGAAAGGCACATATGCCAATTCATACATTAATCATACATTGCTCACTTGACAATCAGTCCACATTCGGATGCAAAATCATGCCAAAATTACCAAAATTCATGACATAGGCACAAATGTACTTACCTACCATCAACCAAATATAACAGTTCATCACTACCATTTTGCAAATAATTTATAACAACCACAAATGCATATTATACCAAATCATATATCAAGCACACCACAAACATATAACAACCACAAATGCCATGCCATTAGCATACCAGAATCAAGAAATAAGACATTCCAAAGACGCTCAACACTAACTTCTTATGAAAATATCAACCAAGGCCACTAACAGGAGTAACAATGCTGAGGTAGAGGCTAGGACAATAAGAACTGTATAGCTGGAGGTCAAGCATAGAAAGAAATTAGAACCGTGTCAGCAAGAACATTAGCTGCAACAGTTGATGCAACCATTTAAAATCTTGGAAATATTTGATGTATCATGCCAGGGCATATATGTTCAAATTGTAACCAAACATTGGTAGTTGATATTTAAAACTGGCAATTTTCAGTACACATTATTGACTATGAATCTGATTTGTGCCTGCTTGAAATTTTGACAACACAGCGTGTAAAGAAAAGCAGAGATCCGAGATAAGAAGAAGAATTTCAGTTTATGGTGGATGAACCTCCCACGAATGATAAAATTCATATCGAAGTGTTCAGTACATCCTCCAGGATAGGGCTACTACATCCCAATGTGCATAACAGGCTTATTTTCTCATTGTCTGTTTGAAATATAAATACATGTTTTGTGTACTCGAATAATAATACTTGTTTACATGTATGACCAGGAATCTTTGGGTTATGTTACTATAAGCCTAGTTGGTGTTGTGAATAACAGAAGAATAAATGAAAGGTATCATCTGATCGACTCTAAGAACCGTCGGATTCAAATCAAGATGCAGTGGAGAACTTCTTAGATATGCAGCAATTTGTTTATGAGGAAAGGAAGGTAGTCGTGTTACTTGAGACTACAGCACTGTCACTATGTTTCTTTCTTCCCTTCCCTTCTCCTGTTGATCAAGCTTCTTGACTCTCTTTTTTAGTGTGTTATTAATTAGTCGGTCAATAAATATCAACTTCCTTGCAAATCTCCTATGCTAAATAAACTAATTGATGAAACCTTTTCGTTTTTACATGAAGTTGATGGAAATATGCAAAGAAATCTCAGTAAAACTCAAATTACAGCACCTCGCTCTTTAACAGAGAGCGTTCTATTATTCAGGCTATTAATTTCTACCCTCTAAGGACATTTTGAGGCTATTAATTTCTAGTCTCAAAAACCAATTCTTTAGTCAATTGAATATGGTTAGCATACGAGAAAATGAATTAACAAAATGGATCAATATCAGTGAAAACAAGCAACACATTTTCAAACAAACGAACAAACAAACGAATCAATATCAGTGAAAGCAAGTGGAACATAAACATAATTCAGCAAAGATATTATCACTGTTTCGTTTTTCCTTACAATTTGAAGGATTTGAAGGATAATAATCTTGTATCTATATGTGTGGGGTAAAGAAAAACCACAAAAACCCCTACATTTGAAATGAGAAATTCAGACAGCAGGATACTAGGTATTTGAAAATGGTGTAAGAGGAAAATCAATTTCAGTCCATGTCTTGTAATTTATTACCGTAAAATAACAAAACCAGGACAGCACAAGTCAAAATGAAGAAATTTCCTTCCTAAACAAAAATGGATCGGTGGCAAAAAATGGATCTAACCCCATATAGAGAAAATACTAAACAAAAAATGGATCAAACCGCAAATGAAGAAATTCAAAACAGATTCGTTACCTACAGCTCCAATAAAGGCTTGCACTATAGCAGATGCGATATCCGTTCGTCCAGGTTCTAATACGAGTTCGAGCCCACAGAAAACCATGGTGATAATCGACAGAGAGGAACGAAGGAGGAGAGTAGGGGATTACTGGAAAAAGTTGAGAATAAAGTTTTCTAACAGAAATGAAGGAATGAAGAAGGAGGGACCGAAAAAATTGATAGAGAGGAAAGCTAGTAAAACATCTTACGGAAATTGAAAGGCATTTTACCCGTGTTTTGGAGTTGATTTTCCAAATGGAAAATCTTTTCCGCCAAATAAACACCGAAAAAGTTGGAAATGATTTTCTAAAAAATAATTTCCGTCAATCAAGCAGACCCTTAGCTTCTTTTCAGGCTCAACTAACACATTTCCACTTCGTAAAGTGATTGTGTGAACTTGCTCTTTTGGGTCAATTTCAGTGTTACTAGGTAAATTGCCTTGTTGTCTCTCTAAAACCAAATTAGCAAGTTGGCTAATCAGATTCTTGAAACCCTAAATTGATGTCTGCTGACTCTTCAAAGTTGTTTCAGTGTTTTAGAATCTATTTTCTAACCTTGAAATAAATTTATTCAACATCTTTTCGATATTCGGCTTATTTTCTTGCTTATAAGGTTGTTCGAAAGCTTGGAGGTTGTTGTAGCATTTGATTTCTTTGACCATCCCAAGAAAATTTTGAATGATTCCTCGATCTTGGGTTATAATTATTGCTGTAAGGGTTATTCTGAGTTCTTGAATTATTACCCATAGAGTCGACTTGCTCATGCTCCATGTTAGACTTGAAGGGAAAACATTCCAGAATGATCATCCCCGCTCCAATTGCATCACATTGCATTACCAGATTCACCTGTTTACTAAAAATCAAACCATCAATTTTTTTACCAACAGCTTCAACCTGACTTGCCAACATAGAAACTGCATCTATATTAACAACACCAATTTCCCCTTGGTAGACTTTGTTCTCATAACATGCCACTAATAGTTATTCACTGTCATCTCCTCAATAAATTCTTGGGCTGCCTTAAGTGTTTTATTATTCAGTGTTCCACCAATTGTGGCATCAATCATCTGCCTAGTCGAGGGATTCAAACCATTGTAAAAATTTTGGAACTTGTAACCACAAAGATAACCCATAATGAGGACACCATCTCATAATATCATTAAATCTCTCACGTGCATCGTAAAGTGTCTAAAGATCAAATTGAGTAAAAGAAGAGATGTGATGTCTCAACTTAGTTGTTTTGGCCGATGGAAAATACTTCAACAACATCTTTTCAGTCATTTGGGCCCAAGTATGATGGAACCCCATAGAAGTCACCACTTTTTTGCCTTGTTTCTTAAAGAGAATGAGAACAAATGTAAGTGTATGACATCATCAGTAACGCCACTGATCTTAAATGTGTTGCAGATCTCCAAAATGTTAGCTAAATCAACATTCGGATCTTTATCTTGCAACCCATCAAGCTAAACATATTGCTACATTATCTGAATCGTGTTCGGCTTAATCTCAAAATCATTTGCAGCAATTGTTGGTCTGAAAATACTCGATCCAACCCCAATATATTCATACATAGTCCGAGGAGTAAGATGTGCAAGAAGTTGCAAATTACCAGGATTAATATCCATCTCCACAGTAATGTCCTTTTGCTATTGAACGTTTATGAAAATCTGTTGTTGACATTGGCTTGCTTTTCTAACCTCTTTTCGATTGTTTCGAGCATTCTTTCCAATTTCACTATAAGAAAATCATAATTAAAAGTTAAATTAAAAACAAAATTACTAAAATTAAAATAAAAATGCCTAAATTAGTAGAAATGAAATTTTCCTATTATTCTAGTCCCCGGCAACGACACTAAAAACTTGATGGTCACGAAACTAACTAAAAATTTGATTAAGGCAAATACACCTATGAATTAATAATATAGTTACGGTGAGCAAAGATATCGTTCCCACGAGGACTATAAGTACTAGTAATTACTGTATTCCTATTATTTAATCAAATAATTCAAATGATCGATTAAAAACTAAAATTAACAAATTTAATTAACTAATGAACGAGGCAAAGAACAAAACACGAAAATACCATATAACAACCAAGAAACGAAACAATACTCAAGTAAGAACACGCCTAGATTTCACTTGTCACTATCAATCTAAATTATGCAATTTCTTTTACTTAGCACGTTGATCCACAAAAATCCCTAAATCATGCTAATATCTCTTTCGAGCGTAAGAGCAACTGACCATAGAAATCATCGAATGCCTTAGTACTCTATGCTACTAGATATACTTGAATGTCTCGATTTAGCCCAAATCGAAACCTCTTACACATCTTCTTCTCAAAGAACACCACCTTCGAAGCATACTGGTTGAGCCGCACAAACTCAGACTTGTACTTAGCCACAGATTTAAGTCCTTAGACCAAATCCAAAATATCCCTCTTTCTCACATCTAGGTACTACACTACCAAGTACTTCTTTCAGAAGGGTTCCAAAACAAACTCCTAAGTCAAGTGATCAATAGTGGTCCATCTCTTTATCATATTTCATCAGCAATGAGCTTCATCGTTTAGCAGGGATATGGCGCAATCCAACTTCTCTTCATCTAAGCTTCCCATCTGCTTAAGGATCCTTTCAACACTCTCTAACTAATATTCAACAATAGTCGGATCAGCTCATTTAGCTCCCCAGAATTCTTTACCACCCAAAGCTCGGAGTTGTTTGAGTGCCAACCCTCTGGTATTTGGGGCAAGGTTCCCAATAGATATCCTCTAAAATGCCCCAATCATCGCTTGACCTAGGGGCTCAAAATCATTTCCACGTGAAGTTTGCCCTAAGGGGTTCCACTAGTGCATGAGCAGTCAAATACCTACGTCTAGGAGGCCTTTCTATCTACTATTTGTATAAATTTAAATAAAATGAGAAAGTGAGAAGTGAGAAATGAGAAATGATCCAAGGAAATTTTTCAAGAAAACATTTTCATAGAAGGCAATGTGTTATTGTTCCTACCCGATATAAAACTAATTTTCATACAATATTATTTGTCTAAAAATACTTAAAATTTTAAATTTTTATATTAAAATCAATGTATTTATATTTTCGAAAATGCTAATTTGTCAGAAACTATGGCTATGCCTTGGTTTTTGTAAACATGACTCGAATACCACTAAATATGACGTCCCAAACTCAGCTGGGATGATCCAGCCTGAATTTCGATTGTCACATTAGCCACCGAGGTGACTCTCCTTTTAAAACTTTATGAATCACACCAACCAACCATATACACCACATATTTGTAGAATATTTCATATAGTAAATTAGTTCTAAGTGCATGCTTTTCTCAGTTAATCATTTCATTCTTACAATCAAAAGGTATAAGGCGTACCTTAATACTCGATGATTTCCCTTAGCTGTAAAAATTTATTAGTTCATTTAATTATCATCACATTAAACAAGTAAAAAATCATCCGGATAAGCAATCAAGCCAGCAATTATAACGTTAAAAAAATCCCCAAAATTAAACAATTTGTTTACAACCTGTTGAATATTTTATTTAAAAAGTCTAAGTCTAATTCTAGTACTAAACCCTTGGAACAACCTACATTGCCTTCACTTTGGAGTTTAAAAGCTCAACACACATACTCTGAAAAAATACCTTGCAATTCGTGAATGTGAAACATGTTGGAACGCCGGCACCCCTACGGCGATCCTAACCATGGATCCATGTGTGAGGAATTAATCGGGGTGAAATAAAGGTTTCGAAATTACCGAATCTTTATTCTAAGTAGACAGCAATGCCTCAGCAACGAGTAATCTGATCTACTATCGAACCAACCCGCAATCTATCATGACTCCGGCCTCTACGTAATCCACCTAGTTGACAATAAAGAGAAAGAATCCCCAAAACTATTTTGAAAAAACTTTGCTTTGACGGCTGCTAGCCCCAAGCAAAGAAAAAATGGGATTTTTATATATATTTTTAGAGTTTTTAGAAATTAAATAAATATAACAATGTTTTTAAACCGAAAATTATAATTACATTAATTATAATAATGATTTCGGTAAACTATATATTTATTTGAATTTATATACTAACCAAATTCATGTTTTCATTATGCGTACAACAACCTTGTACATAACGTGTTCGATATTTGATTATCCAGTTAAATTAATTCTATAATTAATTTAATTCAAGTGACAACCAAACACAATACCAACTATGTTTTATTCCGTTCGTTTCAACTATAGGGTGTGACCCTGTAGGTTCTTGTAACGTTAGCAGTAATACTAGAAAGATTCCAATGTTACAAACAATGAGTGGCACCTAGCAATGCATCATTGCTACCTAAGTCACAAGAAATCATGATTTGACATAACCCTTTTATGATTAACCTTTCATGCAATAATCCTTAAGTCCTTTATCTCTAGATTGGATACAAGTCATGGAATAGTCACACTTGCATAGTCCATTCCATGTTTCTTGATATCTTAAGTAGACTATGATACACAAATAAGTATGACATCTCATAACAGGTTATTTGAGCATGGCCATGCATTTCTAGTCTCACTCAATCAAGTGGCCTAAGATATTACTCCCATTATGTAGGAGAGACTAATCCTATATTGATCAACCTTATCTCTCTACATAGATCGTGATATATCCAACATCAGCCTTTACAGAACAACCAGTTACGGTGTATGTTTGACTGTATCAAAATATACAACTCACGATGTTGGGATTACGATGATCTCAAGTCTGAGGATCATATACTTATTACTCACTATGAGTAATGTTGTGACAATTACAAGATAATCCAAGAAACATACTCATAACGGGTCAGTCCAATATGTTGTTCTCTAACACACATATTCCTGCATCGGTTTTGACATTCCATATCAATGACAACTCTTTATCATCAATCAACTACATGTTAGTCTTAATGCATTATTGTTGTCATATCCAACAATAATACTTGACTAAGGACCTTTTAAGAATAATCATATTATTCTCAGGACATTTTTATAAAATAGTGTATTTATACACACATAAAAGAAACTGAAATAATAATGGTAACGCCTTATATTAATAAACATGATAAATCAAGTATGTTATTACAACCTCTCATGATTGATCTTTGGGCATACTCTAACAAAACATAGTCATGTTATATACTCATTGGATAAACGAATCTCCAGAACACTCCTTATGACTCATAAAGTCATAAGAAATCTCCAAGTAAGAGTAGCACGAATGCTCACACTCTCCAAACACAACATGCTATCTACAGTGAATAGAGCTATGATTGACATTCTTTTATCTCTCCAATGATGTCTCTGGGTCACAATGTCGTAACACGTATATATTATATATAAAGCAATATCCATAAACGCATATATATAATCATAAACACATATACATTATATATAATAAGACCCTAAGAAAATATATATTATATATAATAGGACCATGCACGCATGTTTATATTATATATAACTACCTATTTAGTACAATAGCTCATGAATATATATACTCTGTAACACCCCAAACCCGGCCTAAACGTTATGGTCGTATCTGGTGTGTCACATTGAAATGTCTCTCAAAACTTAAACTTGTTGATAAAACTCGTTTCTTGTTGATAAAACTCGTTTCTTAAGTTTGGAAACCTCTTTAGTAATGTTTAATGGAACACTTAACCAAATGTTTGCCTTATTAACTGTTATTATTATATTAAGTTGATTTAAAACGCAGAAGCATTTGAAAACTCTAACGTTTAAAGTCCGTGTCTTTGAAAATCGTAGTTATTTTGAAAATTCGTTTCCACCCAACTAGCAGTATAAAATATGTAAGCAAAGCCCAATTAAAGTTAAAAAACCAAATTAAAGGCCTTATTACAAAAACAAACCCAACAAATTAATAAAATTTAAAAAAAGGCAAATGTAAACATCAACAGTAGTTGTGTGGCCACCTTCGGGTCCCTCACAGCCCCGAATCGTCTATGGCTGAAGATTACTTGCATAGTTAAAAGCAGAGAGTGAGTTTTCGAAACTCTATGTGTAATCCCCAACCAAAAAGTCCACATACAACATCCAGTAACAATCTGGGCTTGAGCCCTATTCAGCAACAGTACGGTGTGGGCCTAAGCCCAGTACAGTAACAGTGAGTGGGCCCTTGCCCAATGTAGTAATCAGTACAATACAGTTATGCAACCCATCCCAATCCAACCAACACACCACTCCGTACCACCAACACACCATATGGGGATCAAATCGACCCACCCAGCCAACACACCAATATCGTAGCAGAGCTACCAATAATAATGACGCAACAAAGTCGCCAAGAATAAAGAATGCAAATAGGCTACCAAGAATAGTAATGCTGCGAGGTCGCCCGATATGTGATATGTGGCAAAGCCACCAGTACAGTATACTTCCCCTATATCAAAATCCCAACCCCATGCAGTATGCCATGTCATAAATCATACGTGTATGCAGTATGTCATACTCAGTAACAGTCATATATATAACATAGAGCAAATCAGTCATTCACTCATTTCAACTCCTATGGGTATAAAAGTTATTTTACCCTTCAAGGGTATTTCGATAATTTTACCCTTCGAGGGTATTTTGGTAATTTTACCCATCGAGGTTATTTTGTAATTTTACCCTTCGAGGGTATATCGATAATTTTACCCTTCGAGGGTATTTCAGTAATTTTTCCCTTTAGGGGTATTTCAATAATTTTACCCTTTGAGGGTATTTCGATAATTTTACCCTTCGAGGGTATTTCGGTAATTTTTCCCTTTAGGGGAATTTCAGTAATTTTACCATGATTTGCAAGTCAGGCTCACACTCGAGCGTTCGCACGCCCGTGTGGTCTCAAACACCACGTTTTACGGCTTTTGACTTTTCAGATTTTTGCTGATCTACGGTTGCAATGAGGTGATTTCACACCTGATTGTGAAGGCGCACCTAGATCCACGAACACTAAAAATCTGCATTCAAACACGTTTTCCATTAATCGCTGAACAATAGGACTAATCTCCTTCTTTTACATCCATGATCAAAACTGAACTAATACTTGCCTCGACTAACAAAAATGGCTTGGCCCGCATTTACAACCGATGAAGATTGACTTCAAACTAGTTGACAGGTATCTACAACACAACAATCTCATTAAATAGTATTGTTTAATCATGTAGTCGAAATCCATACATGATCATATGCAGAACCATAGAACATTCAGACTTCACATAAAAGAAGACTAGCCTACCTACCTTGTTCGAGGAATGAGAGAGTGATTTCGACGACTTTACAACACTTACACTGCACCCCTCATCGAGGACAACCTTAATACCGCAACAAGCAACACATCAAGAGAAAGCATCAGTAGTTGGTAATCAAAGATTACAAAGGAAGGTATTTGGTTTTAAGATAAGGAAAAGAAGAGAATAGACTTACACAAGAGAGGAGTGTAACCACTTACCGATAATCAGAACCCTGCAGCACAGGAACTGCAAGAAGCAGGGGAGAAAGATCAACGTAGAGAATGATACTATGAATGATAATGTTCACCTATACCACACTCAAACAAAAAGGAGATATGTCTCGGTCAAAAGGAATAAAAGAAGGTTGAAATCAAAAACAGTAAAAGAAGTTTTTACGGTCAATGGAGAAAAAAGGAGAAGAGGAAAAAGATTCGACACACAGAGTAAAGAATAGGGAAAAGAGAAGGGGAAAAATCAGCAACAAGAGAAGAAGAAACCGAAAAGAAAGAAGAAAAGAAAAGATGAGGGAGGAGAGTTTGTTCGGCCAAAAAGAAATTAGGTAAAAACAACCTGAGAGGTACCCAAAACTAAAAAAAGTGGCACCTAGAAGCAGAGAAAGAAAGACGTGAAACCGACCGAAACCATACCTGAAGAGGAAAAACAACTTCAACAAAGCCAATTATCTCAGTGCCATAGACCAAATTCGGTACAAGCATACTCCATACTCCTCTCCTATAAACTCCTTGATTTTCTCCTAAAATCACTCCCCTTATCCCTCATTGATTTTCTCCACCTAATCCTCCCCAACTCCCTCCATGACCAGTTCAGACTCCCATAAGCAGTATTCTAATCCAACTCCACCACTTACCCAGCTGAAGCAGCAAAATAAATACTCCATTGCATAACCCAAGACTTGAACCTCAGACCTCACAGTGACACAACACGACACCTTGCCACTAAACCACAAGCTCTTTTTGTGTCATAAAACCAACACTAATATTTATAAGGCCAACATGCCTATGTCCAGGTTCATTTAAGAGCAAAAATTAAAAATTCTGTAAAAGTCAAGACTTGAACCCAGGCGTCTCGAACACTCCCATACACACCTAAATCACTTAGCCATTAAACCAAATAAGAAATTTGTCAAAACATGCAAAAGAATTAAAAACTTAAATTTTAGGGCGTTACAACTCTACCCCATTAATGAAATTTCAGCCTCGAAATTTACCTGGCCAGAAAAGATGAGGGTATTGTTGTCGCATCGCCTCTTCGGGTTCCCACGTGGCTTCTTCTAAAATGTGATTATGCCAAAGCACTTTAACTAGAGGAATGGACTTTTTCCTTAATACTTTAACCTCACGGTCCAAAATCTGCAAAGGCTCCTCCTCGAACATGATATCTAGCCTAACCTCGATCTCTTCGACTGGCAATATATGTGCAGGATCAGAGCGATAACGTCTTAGCATGGAGACATGGAACACATCATGAATTCAATCTATTTTTGAAGGCAACTCAAGCTGATATGCAATCAGTCCCACACGCTTCAGTATATGGTAAGGCCTAATGAACCTAGAGCTAAGCTTACCTTTCCGTCCAAACCTCAGTATCTTTTTCCAGGGGGAAACCTTGAGAAATACGAAGTCCCCCACAGAATGCTAAATCCCTCAACGTTTAAGATTTGTGTGGGGCTTCTGCCTATCAGATGCTTCCTTCAACCGGTCTCGAATCAATTTTACCTTTGCTTCGGTATCAAAAACTAGCTTTGGCCCCAGAACTCACCGCTCGCCTAACTCAGTCCAACAGGTAGGAGTACGACACCTACGACCATATAATGCCTCATATGGTGCCATTTGGATACTAGACTGGTAGCTATTATTATACGCAAACTCTGCTAGCTGCAAATAATCTTCCCAGTTGCCTCGGAAAACCACTACACCACACCTTAACATATCATCAAGTATTTAAATCACCCTCTCAGGCTGTCCATCTGTCTGGGGATAAAACACAGTACTAAAGTCCAGTCTTGTACCCAAAGCCTCGTGTAACTTCTTCTAAAATTGAGACGTGAAGCGAGGATCTCTACCTGATATAATAGAAATCGGTACCCCATGCAGTCTTACAATCTCAACCACATACAACTTAGCCAACTTCTGCAAGGAGTAATCAGTACAGGCTGGTATGAAATGGGCTGATTTAGTCAATCAATCAACAATGACCCATACCGAATACTTCTTAGTAGGCGTTAAGGGCAGCCCACTCACAAAATCCATAGTTACTCTCTCCCACTTCCAAAGTTGAATTTTAACTGGCTGAAGCAACCTTGAAGGTAACTGATGTTCAGCCTTCACTTGCTGACAAGTTAAACACTTACCCACGAAAATAGTTACTTCATGTTTCAGTCCTGGCCACCAGTACAACTCATGGAGATATCGATACATTTTATTCCCTCCTAGATGCATAGCATAAGGACTACTATACGCCTCTCGCAGTAGAGACTGCCTCAAATCATTATCCCTCAGTACACAAACTCTCTGACAGAAACATAGTACTCCTTCACTATTAAACCCAAAATCTGAAGTTTCCCCATTCTCAACCTGACAAAAACGAGGAACTAATGACTCATCCAACAACTGTTTACCCTTAATCTGCTCAGTCCACATCGGTCTAACTTGAAGCTCAGCCAACAAGCTACCATCATCAAACAAGTTGAGATGAGCAAACATTGCTTTCAAATCAGATACAGCCCTACGGCTCAGTGCGTCCGCTACCACGTTAGCCTTACCAGGATGGTATTCAATTGAGCAATCAGAGTCCTTAAGCAGTTCTATCCATCTTCGCTGCCTAAGATTCAACTTCTTCTGAGTAAGGAGGTACTTAAGACTCTTGTGATCTATGTAAATAGTACACTTCTCACCGTAGAGATAATGCCTCTAAATTTTCAGTGTGAATACCACCGTAACTAACTCCAAGTCATGAGTAGGGTAATTCGCCTCGTGAGGATTAAGTAGACGAGATGCATAAGCAACCACCTTACCCTCCTGCATCAGTACACAACTGAAACCAACATGTGATGCATCACTGTAGATAGTGAATTCCTTCCCAGACTCTAGCTGTATTAAGATAGGGGCCTCAGTCAGAACTTTCTTCAATTTGTCAAAACTTTATTGCTGCTTATCAGTCCAGTTAAACAGTACCCCTTTACGCAATAACTTGGTCAGAGGTGCAGCAATTAAGGAAAACCCCACAACAAAACGTCTGTAATACCCTGCCAGTCCCAGAAAGCTTCGAATCTCAGATACAGTCTTAGGTGGTTTCCATTCCAGTACAGCTTCAATTTTTTGAGGATCTACCCTAATCACCTCAGAAAATACCACATGACCCAGAAAAGTCACTTCTCGCAGCCAGAACTCACACATGCTGAACTTAGCATACAATTGTTTTTCTTTTAAAATCTACAGGACAATTCGGAGATGTGCATCATGCTCATCCTCAGTTCTTGTATACACCAAGATGTCGTATATAAACACCACCACGAATCAATCCAAATAGGGCTAGAAAACTTAGTTCATTAGGTCCATCAAGGCAGCTGGAGCATTCGTCAGCCCAAACGGCATCACTAGGAACTCGTAATGGCCATAACAAGTCCTAAACCCAGTCTTATAGACATCAACCTCTTTAACTCTCAACTGATGGTACCCAGAACGATGATCTATTTTGGAGAAAAGAGATACTCTTTGCAACTAATCAAATAAATCATCTATCCTCGGTAAGGGATAATTATTCTTGATAGTCAGTTTATTCAATTACCGATAGTCGATACACATACGTATGGTCCCATCTTTTTTCTTTAAGAACAATACTGGTGCTCCCCACGAAGACACACTAGGTCGAATGAATCCTCGATCCAACAGTTCTTGGATTTGAGCTTTTAACTCCACCAACTCCTTCGGTGCCATCCTATAAGGGGCAATGGACACTGTAGCCGTTTCTAGCAAAAGATTAATTCTAAATTCAACTTCGCGGCTCGGAGTTAGAGCTCATCAGGAAATACATCCAAAAAATCCCTAACCGTTCTGATATCTCCAATAGAAGGACCCTCAAATTCAGTTACACCAACATAGGCTAGAAACGCCTCACAACCCTTACGAACTAGTTTTTCAGCCCTTAATGTAGAGATTACATTAGACAGAAAGTCCCTTCGCTCCCAAATCACAGCCACCTCCTCATCCTCATTAGTCTTTAATACCATCCACTTAGCAGCACAATCCAAATTTGCACGGTGTTTTACCAACCAATCTATCCCACATATTAGGTCGGATTCACCAAACAGTAGCTCTATCAAATCCGCTAGAAATATAACTCCTTGAACATCTAGGGGCACATCTCTGAACAACTTGTGTACCTTTACCGATTGTCCCAGTGGACTTAACACAGTCATCTCATTAACAGTACTCTCACACATGATACCCAAGGTGCCAGACACAGTGCATGGAATGTATGAATGCGTAGACCATATATCAATTAAATCAGTGTAAGGTTCATTATGAATTAGGAATGTACTAGTTATAACATCTGGAGCGTCACCACCTCTCGGTGCAGAGCAGCATAAACCAGTACTGGTTGCCACGCCTCAATGTTACCAACCCCTCTGCCATCCGTTCCATGACCTCATCCTACACCATTTCCACGTCTAACCTGCTCACGGCCTCTCGATGGCTGCTGACCACCCCTCACTGGCTTATCAAAACCCTGACCTGTAGCTTGCATCTGAGTAAGCCTCTGAGGACAATCCTTAACCTGATGCTCTTTAGACCCACATCTGAAACATGCCCCAATCTTCTTCCAACATTCACACAAATGATGTCTCCCACAGTCACCACACGGCTGTAGTGTAGCAACAGTAACCCCAGCTCGAAGTGGCCCATCAAACCT
Organism: Gossypium raimondii; assembly: GCF_025698545.1. NCBI lineage: Eukaryota > Viridiplantae > Streptophyta > Magnoliopsida > Malvales > Malvaceae > Gossypium > Gossypium raimondii. The sequence continues at coordinate 13,083,449 of NC_068577.1, forward strand.
GGCCTTCTTTTTAGGCCTTCTAAAAGAACTTGAAGGCTCTAGATCCCTCCTAAACCTGCCCCTATCTTTCCCACGATTCTGACGCTTAGAGCGCTTTACATCCTCTACGATTTTCGTCTTTTCAACTAGGGCAGCAAAATCTCGCTCCCTCTACGGAGCTATCAGTACTCGCAACTCATCCAGGAGGCCGTTCTCAAATTGCACATAATGTTCATACTCAGTTGCCACTATTCCACGAGCATAACAGCTCAATTGCAGAAACTCAAAAATTTATTTCTTCGGGCGTCCACATAACTTGCCCCCACATACTTTTCTTGAAATGCCAACTTAAAGAAATCCCACTTTAACCAGTCGACCTGAGTACCGTCTCTCACAGTAAGCCACCACTGATAGGCTTCATCTCGAAGTAAAGACACTGTACTTTTTAGCTTTTGCTCAGAAGAGCAGTCAAGGTCATCCATTATTCTCTCCGTGGCTTCCAACCAGTATTAAGCTACATTATGGGCCACTTCAGAAACACCCCTAAAAATTTCCACTCCATTTGACCGTAGTCGTTCTAAAATTGACCCACGGCCCACAGCACTGGTATTGGTCCCTGCGACCCTTTCCAAAATATGGAGCATAGCTTGGGATAGTGCATCATCCCTAGCCACACGATCGAATGATCCCGTTTTAGTCACCGGTGAAGCTGGTGCTTCCCTAGCCCCAACATTAGGCATGTGCTCGATGTCGAAGACCCAGCACTAGCATTTCCTCAGCCTCTATCGCGGCCACCCCTTTCACGAGTACCCCTAGCGCTCATATCGAATAACGTATAATCTGTTTACGAAGTTTTATGCATTATTTAGCAGTTCCAATAACTACTAATAGATGTCTTATGATAAGCAATAATCAGATTTTATTTTCGTAATTTAGGAGTCTACCAACAGTTTTCGTTTTCCTACAGTCTTAGTTTTCCCTAACTTAAGAGTTTTAGTACAGTCCTACTATCTATAGTAATCTCTTAATATATTTCAGTTTAAGCAGTCTACAGTATATAAAAACTTACAGATTCGGCACTGGAGACTCAGTGTGCCACACATCTAACCTTCAAGAATAATTCAAAATAATTTTCCAAAGATTCCAGATATTTTTAACCCAATTCCACAGCCAAGTTTTGTAATCATGCTCTGATACCACTAAATGAAACACTCCAAACCCGGCCTAGACGTTATGGTCGTATCCGGTATGTCACATTGAAATGTCTTTCAAAACTTATACTTTTTGATAAAACTCATTTCTTGTTGATAAAACTCGTTTCTTAAGTTTGGAAACCTCTTTAGTAACGTTTAACGGAACACTTAACCAAATGTTTGCCTTATTAACCGCTATTATTATATTAAGTTGATTTAAAACATAGAAGCCTTTGAAAACTCTAACGTTTAAAATCCGTGTCTTTGAAAATCGTAGTTATTTTAAAAATTCGTTTCCACTCAACTAGTAGAAGAAAATATGTAAGCAAAGCCCAATTAAAGTTAAAAAACCAAATTAAAGGCCTTATTACAAAAACAAAACCAACAAATTAATAAAATTTAAAGAAAGGCAAATGTAAACATCAACAGTAGTTGTGTGGCCACCTCCGAGTCCCTCGCAGCCCCGAATCGTCTATGGCTGAGGATTACCTGCATGGTTAAAAGGAGAGAGTGAGTTTTCGAAATTCCATGTGTAATCCCCTACCAAACAGTCCACATACAACATGCAGTAACAGTCTGGGCCTGAGCCCTATTCAGTAATAGTATAGTGTGGGCCTAAGCTGAGTACAGTAATTGTGAGTGGGCCCATGCCCAATGCAGTAATCAGTACAATACAGTTATGCAACCCATCCCAATCCAGCCAACATATCAATATCACAGCACAGCTGCCAGTAACAATAATGCAGTAGGGCTACCAGTAACAGTATATGTGGCAAAGCCACCAGTACAATATACTTCCCCTATATCAAAATCCCAACCCCATGCAGTATGTCATGTCATAAATCATACGTGTATGCAGTATGTTATGTCATAAATCATACTTGTATGCAGTATGTCATACTCAGTAACGGTCATATATATAACATAGAGCAAATCGGTCATACATTCATTTCAACTCCCTGGGGTATATAAGTTATTTTACCCTTCAAGGGTATTTCGATAATTTTACCCTTCAGGTGTATTTTAGTAATTTTACCCTTCAAGGTTATTTCGATAATTTTACCCTTTAAGGGTATTTCGATAATTTTACCCTTTGGGGGTATTTTGGTAATTTACCTTCCGAGGGTATTTCAGTAATTTTACCATGATTCGCAAGTCAGGCTTACCACTCGAGCGTTCGCATGCCCGTGTGGTCTCAAATGTCGTGTTTTACGACTTTTCATTTTTTCAGCGATCTACGGTTGCAGTGGGTGATTACACACCTGATTGCGAAGGTGCACCTAGATCCACGAACACCCAAAATCTGCATTCAAACACGTTTCCCATTAATTGCTAAACAATATGACTAAACTCCTTCTTTTACATCCATGATCAAAACTAAACTAATACTTGCCTCGACTAACAAAAATGGCTTAGCCCACTTTTACAACCGATGAAGATTGACTTCAAACTTGTTGACAGTTATCTGCAATACAACAATCTCATTAAACAGTATTATTTAACCATGTAGTTGATATCCACACATGATCATATGCAAAACCATAGAACATTCGACCTTTACATAAAACAAGAGTAGCCTACCTACCTTGTTCGAGGAATGAAAGAGTGATTTCGACGACTTTACAACGCTTACACTACACCCCTCCTCGAGGAAAACCTTAATACCGCAACAAGCAGCACATCAGGAGAAAGCATCAGTAGTTGGTAATCAATGATTACAAAGGAGGGTATTTGGTTTTAAGATAAGGAAAAGAAGAGAATAGACTTACACAAGAGAGCGGTGTAACCACTTACCAATAATCAGAACCCTGCAACACAGGAACCGCAAGAAGCAGCGGAGAAAGATCAACGTAGAGAATGATACTACGAATGATAATGTTCGGCTACACCACACTAAAACAAAAATGAGATATGTCTCGATCAAAAAGAATAAAAGAAGGTTCAAATCACAAACAATAAAAGAAGGTTTTTCGGTCAATGGAGAAAAAAGGAGAAGAGGAAAAAGATTTGGCACACAAAGTAAAGAATAGGGAAAAGAGAAGGGGAAAATCGGCAACAAGAGAAGAAGAAACCAAAAATAAAGAAGAAAAGAAAAGATGAGGGAGGAGAGTGTGTTCGGCTAAAAAGAAATTAGGTAAAAACAACCTGAGAGGTACCCCAAAACTAACAAAAAGCGGAAACTAGAAGAAGAGAAACAAAGACGCGAAACCGACTGAAACCACACTAGCAGAGGAAAAACAAATTCAACAAAGCCGATTATCTCAGTGCCATAGACCAAATTCGGCACAAGCATACTCCATACGGCACACAACTCCTCCTTTCCCACAAACTCCTTGATTTTCTCCTAAAATCCCTCCTTGATTTTCTCCACCTAATCCTCCTCAACTCCCTCCATAACCAGTTCAAACTCCCATAAGTAGTATTCTAATCCAACTCCACCACCTACCCAACTCAAGCAGCAAAATAAATACTCCACTGCGTAACCCAGGACTTGAACCTCAGGCCTTACAGTTACACAACGTGCCACCTTGCCACTAAACCACAGGCTATTTTTGTGTCATAAAACCAACACTAATATTTATAAGACCAACATGCCTATGTCCAAGTTTATTTAAGAGCAAAAATTAAAAATTCTGCAAAAGCCAAGACTTGAACTCAAGCTTCTCGAACACTCCCATACACACCCAAATCACTTAGTCATTAAAGCAAACAAACAATTTGTCAAAACATGCAAAAGAATTAAAGGCTTAAATATTGGGGCGCTACATACTCATTTAGTGCAATAGTTCACAATTAATAATATGCACACACACACAAACTTTAATGCACAATTCATTCACATACACAACAATTAAATGCACAATTCACTCACATTTATCACGTCAAGTACATAGTTTATAGCTATGGCTTCTCCATTTTATATTATATAACTATATGTACGTGATTAAAATTCATGCATTTGGCACCCTAAATTTTGCACAAAATGCATGCCCAACAACTCATACAAGATTTCAAGGGTTTGCACTGGGAAAAGTCAAGGCTCGCATACCAAAAAAGAGGGTCTGCTTTATGCTAAAACACAACGTACAAGTGCACTATCCTATGGCTCACCATAGCTCACCGAATTAGAGAGCATTCTACTTGGCTTTATCTCAGTTTTTTGAGGCTCCTCCAACGTTTTCAGCTTCGTACAAAAATATATAGATTACTCAGCATTCAAAAATATCAAACTAATTCTCTTTGTGTTCCTACAACAACTCACCTTACTCACTAGCTCGTCCCTTGTTTTTTACCGTTTACCTAGCCACCATTTTACTCTACTTAATTCTTATCCCAAATCCTAATTTAATTCATGAACTTTTTTAAAGATTTCACTAAATCTAATTTACAACTCTCTTAATCCTATCAACACCTATTGAAAATTATTTCCATATAAACATTTAACTCTTTAATACTTCCTCCATTTTTATGCAACTTGAAGCTTTAAAACCATGGATCTTTAATTTTCTTGTTTAGATCTATGAAAATCAGAATTAAAAGCAATAAATAAGCTTGATACATAATAAAATGATAGATTTACCTTTATTTTGAAAACCTCCATGAATTTGCACCAATTGAGCAAAAACGAGCTATGTTTAAATGAAATATTGGAGAAAAAAGAGTGATTTTCTTACAAAGTGGAAGAAGTAGAGGGTGTTTGAATGCCAAGAAAATCTAAATAATGTAGAAATTTTGAGAGAAAAACTTCTAATCTAGATCCAACAGAATTCTAAAGTGAAAAAAGCATGGAGGAAAAGTTGGGATGGTGGGTGGCCATTTTCTAGCCAACTCAAACTTTAAAATTGGGTTATTTACCCTCTAAGTCCTCTCCTGTTTTTCCTTGTTCTAATAGTTCCCTTTTTAATTACTAGTTTTTAATTTACACATTTAGCTTTTAGTTTAACAACTATTTCCATTTAGTCCTTGCTAACCTATACGATTAATCCAATTGTTTTATTCTTATCATTATTATTTATTTAATTATTTTATCCTATTTTAATTTTTATGATATTAAACCCAATTTTTCTCTCGAGCCCACAATCTAATACCCAATTCTACTAACCCAGTTTCTGAGATGTGATAGAATGAGGTTAAAATTTGTTACTTTTAGCACTTATCAATGTCAACGTGTTTTTGATAACTTTTCAAAATTCCCGTAAAGAATCTTGTACTTTTCAGTACGGATGGGGATTTGACATGATGGAATCCTAGATCGATTTTGGATTTTTTTAACTAAAGAACTCAACACCCGTAGCTGGAAACTTTAATCTAAAGCTTGCAGGTTGATCCTCTTCTACTATGATTAAGATTAACAGTCTCTCAAAATCGTCTCATATGTGATTCTCTCGTAGCCATTCCATTACAGTCAAAAGTTATACAACTCAACTTATAAGTTAAGTATTTTTGGTATTCATTGAATCAGTGTTATGATAGTTGTCATCAATTTTATAGTCAATATTATGTTTTTATTGTACTTATCAACTGTTGAATGTAAATTTCTAAGTGTGTATGTGAGTTAATGTTATGCTATTATTATTTTTGCAATTATTGATTTCGTCCTATGCATGGCATAAGAAAGTTATGTTATTATGTATGGTTCACATTGTAGTAAGTTGGTGTTAATTTTGTTAAATTCTTGGTTATTAAGAATTGTTGAAATCATTAGAATTGTAATGTTATTATTGTTGGAATAATTTTTGAATATGTTCTAAGTACGGTATGAAGAAGTTATGTTATTGTGTACAATTCCAGTTATATTAAGTTTATGATAATTTGTTTGTATTTTCTTATTTTTAAGAATTGTTGAAATTGGTAGAGGTTTATTTTTTGTAATATTCAAATTGCAATATTGGCAGCCTCAAGATGGCAGATCGACTCTTGGTGCAAATCCATTTGAATGGAGATATCTATTCGACTAATGATATATCCGTATTCTAATTGGACATGACCTTTAACATGACATTTAAAAGTGATGCTTCATTAGAAAACATGAAAAAGAAGATCTTGAGGAAAATAAAAGTTGAAAGCACTAAGGGAATATCTAACATGAAGTATAGATTTCTAAGGTCTTGCAAAAAGAGGTGTATATACATTTGATAGATCTCAATAATAATGAAGATATGACTATTTTGATTTGGAGTTGTCAGTGGAGATCGGAGATATGCCTGATATTGTGTATGATATTTCAAATTACATAAGCACAATGACTATCTTGATGTATATATATCATCTTGGTATTCCATCACTTACTTCTAGTTCAAGTCTTTTTTCATACTACTATACATTGGATTTAGATGTCAGAGAATCTATCAATGCAAAATATTCCTAGTATCTATCTTGGTTACTATAATCAGGGGTACATGATGCTGAAGAACTTGAAAATGCTAAATATACATGGTGCATGTCTCTAGTACTGTACTTAGGAGTCCACGATGTCAAATATTTGTGAGTTGCATAATAGGATGCTATCTATGTCATAGTTTAGACTATCTCTATGGTCAGACTATATCATCTAGGATGCCTAACTATTATGATAAGGCATAATCTTTGAGAAATATAGTCTAGGAGAAGCTCTAATCGAACTCATTCGACAACTTCTTGAATACAAAATGTCCTAATGATGATGTTGGTGAGTTCAATAAAGCTAAAGTCGAGGTTTAAGCATAACAATTAGTACATGTTGAAGTTGTCGTTGCTAATGATCCAAAGTTGCAAGACAGACCAATAGTTCTTTCTTAGAGGAGTCATAATAGTCATACATATGAGTCCTTAAGTTGTTATCGAACGTTGGGTGTTTGTACTCATGAGTATGAAATTTGTAAATATGCCCATGAATCAATAGATTTGAATTTTGGTAGGCGTGTTTCTTTCATTGTCTAGTTTGGACATTTTTAAGGGTTGACACTGTAAAACCACTATCCAAATAGGTTGCACATTTGTATACTAGATGGTACAAGAATTTTTTGGTGGTTGTTTCTCAAGATGGGGTTAGGAAAGTTGTTCTACCTGTATTCACTATAGTGGAACAAGATATGAAGGAGGCCTTGGCATTCTTTCTATAATAGTTGTAACTATATGTAACTTGCGACATTAAGGATATAGAACTATGACAACAACTTGTAAATGTAAGTATAAAGTAATAGTTTCATAAATTACAATATGTTGACTGCAATATGCTTTTGTTATGGGAATGTAAATGTATAATGTTGAGTAAGGTATGAGTTTCTTGGCTCTAGATTCCACTAAAGGGTGAACCTTATCAAGGAAGTAGAGACCAGAGCGCAAGCCTTTATTAAAAGCATCTGGCAGGATTAGTAGATGCAATAATACGATGAAGGTTGACGCTATGGGTATATGATAACAAACCTTCTGAAGTTTATAAACAAGGTTATGAGATATATATATATATATGTCGTTTAACCATTATGGCAATAGTTGAAGCAAGATACTACCAGTTTAACGAACTTTGGGTCATTATCAGGTTAAAAATTTCTAACCTAATGGGAAGTGGACACTTTCGGTAAGGATGTAATGAAGAACTTGTTACCAACACACATGTTAATAATGACCATTGCGTCTCAACTTGCTCCTATGAGCATCTCACATTCGAGTTGTGAAGCTAAACCCCAATATAGAAAGTACCGCCTTGTTTTTGTAAAGTCGATCTTCAAGAAGGGTGATATGGCTGTAGGCATTTTCAAGCACAAAGATACCCATTTTCAGACATTTATACAACATCTTATAAGGTGCATCTTGATGTTATGACCCATATTGTTGAAATGTATACACTTTATCATATTGTAAAGGTATATGATCACTTATTTGTACCACTTTCAAATCAAGAATAAGTTCCTACAAACCAAATTCCTATAAAGCTTTTCCAAATTTGCTACGCTAAATGCTACAAAAATTTCAACCTTAATAAACTCAAACATGTACAGAGATGGATGAAAAAGAGAAAGGCCATTGAAAAAGGTGCTGCCAATGTTGCAGTGAAGGCCATGGTAGGTATAGATGTCTATTGTGCTCCTAAATGCAATAAAAATATGGGGTGAGAGTTGGGATTCCATATTATACTCCCTACATGATCTGAACTCTAATTTCATACAATATTAAATAATTTATACGTCCATTTAATTCATTTTTATTAGCAAGCCTTTAATACGTAGTTACAATGTTCATAAGCCTAATACATGTTATTCGTTTCGAGTTTGATATATTGAATTCATTAATTTAATTCAATTATAGTAGATTTCTTCCAATTATATGTTGTATATCGTTTATATGCTTGGTTTAGAGAATTCCATATAAATAATTTATATGTTTATGAAATCAAATTATATGTTGTACATCAATTATATATTCCATTTTGTAATTGGAAAGTCATTTTCTTATATTAGATAACATTCATTTAAATGTTTAATCAATCCAAATTGATTGTTTTCTAAATGAGGTATCAACCCAAAATAAAAATAAATTAGTAATACCTTTTTTTTACAAAATTAAACAAAAATTTATCATACATCAATTTTTACAAAAACAAAATCTTACACCATAAAACCTTGCAACCTAAATGTAGGCCCAAATCATCTGCATCTCTTTGAGTGTGTTTCGCATGTAGGTGGATGTCGATCACGTGGTGGATTCTACATACGTGGGACATTGAGAGATCTTCATTTGACCCCTCAACTAACGTCTGACTCAAAGTGTGCGGGCTGCAAAGAAACAATTGAAAAGTTTGATGTCTACGCCATATCAAAACTCGTCGATGCAAATTAAGGAATTCGCCACGAAGCACTATCTCCAACTACTATGATGTTTTTTGTTGGCTAAAATAATACGCAATATCTAGGTGCAAATGAGCGATGACCTGAAATTGTTCAAGGTTAACAATGAAGGGTTAGTAGGCTTATAACAGCCCGTTTTTAGTGAACTCAGAAAAGTGGTTTCGGGACCACAAAACCGAGTCCGAAAAGAAAATTATTTTAATGTTATTTTATGGCCTGCATTATGATAAGAATGTCGTATGAAAATTTTGTTAAGAAAATTTTATCGATTACATGCTTAATTGATAAAATGACCAAATTGCATGAAATGCAAAAGTTGAGTTCTAATAGCTATAAGTATAACATAGCTATGGAATTCAAAATTTGAGGTCCTTATATGGCAAATAGACCATTAAGAGAAGTTAGTAGATAAGGATGATGATTCATCCATGGAAATTTAATTAAAGAAAATGATGAAATTGGAAAGTAAAATAATAAAAGATGATAAAAATCTAATATCATCTTATTTCATCATCTTTCCCAAATAAAATCTATGGAAACCCTAGCTACGAAGATTGGGTTTTGAGCACACTTATTTGGCTCAATTAGGTAAGTATTCAAGTCGCGTTTTTAGTAATTTTTATATTTCCGAGATTGTAATAGCATAATTAAACTATTTTGGGGATTAATTTGTGAAGTTATCAAAGTTCTAGGATTTTGCCATGGATGAATATAATTGAATTATGAATTTTATGGTAGAAAATGAAATGTTGTTGATAGATAAACAACCTTTTTTAAAGGAATTTTGATGAAAATGTGATTTAGGGACTAAATTATAAAAATGTAAAATTCATGGAAAATTTTTTATTTTTGTGAAATACATGGGCTGGTATTGATACATGTAAAATTTGGCTGGGCTTGGAATATGGATTAAATTGCATGAATTTTATTTTCCGAGCCTAAGGATGAAATCGTCATTAATTAAAAGTATAGGGACAAAACGATAATTCTACCTAAGATGTGACTTGGGTTGAATTGAATGTAAATTGTATTAAATTGGTTTTAAATTTACTCGTATAAATCCAGATAGATCAAAAACAGAGTTAGATCGTGGAAAAGAAAAAGTATCGCATTAGTAGTTTACAAGCCACGAACAATTGTCGAGGTAAGTTCGTGTAACTTAATTGTGTATATTTATATGCTTATATTGAGTGTTGAATATGTAAATTGTGTAAATGTCATATATCTGTATATAATTGATCTCATAACTAAAAATCCTGGATAAATAAATATGTCATGCTTGGATAATGAGATTCGATGGATACAGGGTTCTATTTCCCGAAATGGTAATGGTCCTACATATGTTGCAGATTTACCATAGCTCGAAAGAGTGTCCTATTACAATCCCTCTCAAGCTTTCCATTATAGTGTTCTTACGAGCTTCTCGTTAATAGCTCTTCGGAGTATCTCGATCGATCGTGACCCTACATGTGTTGTGGGCACACCGCAGCTCTTATGGTTGTCCCGTTATATGGCTCTTTACGAGCTTTCCGATTATAGGCTCTTTGTGACCTTCTCGTTAATGTTCACTTGATTTTCCCTTTATATGGCTATCCGGTGCTACCCGTTAATTGCTCTTCAGAGCTACCCGTTCATTGCTCTTCGAAGCTACCCGTTATAGGCTCTTTGTGAGCTTCCTGTTATATTGCCCAGATAAGCTTCCCATTACAATGCTCAATGAGCTTCCCATTATAGTGCTTGAGAGAGAGCTTTCTGCTTAAGTGCTCATAAAAGCACTCCCGGATATGAATTGACGGATTTATAGTATTGTACACTTTAAGCATACTACCCAAGTATCCATCGAGATTTCAAATGATTCAACGGGTGAAATTCTGACATAAGAATATGTGAAATCAAAATGAAACTATTATATGTATATGCATGAAGTACGTGGAAACTCGATACTTGATGAGCTCATCCTCGTTCTTGTTATTCACATGAAATACATGACTAACATGTTTGTTGAGGTTATATGTGTTAGGCTAATTGCCAAATTGCTTTGGATGTATCATACATGTTTACTATATGTGTAAATGAATGGTAAGATAATTTCTTGTTATATGAACTTACTAAGCATTAAGTGCTTACTCAGTTTTATTTCCTCTATTTTATAGTAATCGGAAGGTCATTGATTGGAAGCTTGGCGAAGATCTCTCACACTATCCATCGACCCATTTCAGTACATTTATGAAACTAATTTTGGTTATAATGGCATGTATAGGTTAACTTGGCCATTGATGGCATTTTAAATATTTTGGTTGTAACTAGCCATTGGTATGGCTTGTGCTTGGTATATATTTTGAAATGTGTATATATATATGACCTTAACATGTTTGATGTGTGAAATTGAAATGTTTTAATGTTGGTAAGCTTATGGATGAATCGATGGAGATAGCATAATTGATAAAGTATACATATATGTAAATTTGATCAATTAGGTAAGATTGAGGACAGGAATACATGTGATGAAATATCATGCATAAGACTTGGTTTTGTCTTGTTTTAAATGTCGTGAATTGGTTGGTAAATGTGTTTAAGTGTTTATGTAGGTTGAAGCTGAAATTGGGTGAGGAATAAGGCTTAGAAATGGTCTTATTTTGTGCCCACGGGCAGAGACACGGGTGTGTGTCTCAACTGTGTGTGACACATGGCCTAGCACATAGGCGTGTGTTCTAGCCATGTGCCCCCTGCATCTTAAAAATTAAAAATAGAATGCTCAATAATTTTCACACGGCCTGGCATACGGGTGTGTGGCTTGGCCGTGTGACCCATGTACTTAAATGTATTGCAAGTCAGAGAGTTACACGGGCTGGGGACACTACCGTATGCCCTACTTTAAATACCGTACGGCCTAAGACACGGGTGTGTCACTTGGCCATGTGAGCCACACGGCCTGACCACATGGGCGTGTATCTCCTGCACTTAAGAAAATTTTTAAAGCTTCGCGAAAAATTCTCTGAGTTACTGATTTAGTCCCGACTTGTTTCTAATGTATGTTTTGGGCCTCGAGGGCTCATATAAGGGACAATACAATTAATTTATAATTAATTTCTGATATGAATGTTAAGCAATATAAAATATTTGAGTTTGATCCAAAAACTCCAGTAATGCTCTTAAACCCTGTTTCTATGACGGATACGGGATAGGGGTGTTACATTTATTTGTATTAGAGCTATAGTTTAGCCGATTCTTGGAGTAACGTACCAAGTACGAGTGTAGCTATACATGTCATTATATAGCCTCTGTGATAGTGTGATATCTCCTAACCATTTTAAACATGTTTTTCATATAGTAATGTTGTCCAATAGAGCTGAATCCGAGGAAGCTGAGAGTAATGCTCAAGCTTCAACTTTCAGCAGTAGAAGGCTCGTATCTGAGGGCCGAGGTGACGAGACTAAAGAAGCCTTCTTTCAAATGATGAATGAACGGTTCACTAAATACTTGAGAATAAATCCTGCTGTACAACAACCTCCCCCTCCCTTTTCTCAACCGGTTCCTGATATACCACAAGGTACTGAACTTGTTACAACTGGTACGCCTCCAGTAGATAAAATTCAGAAATATAGGGCAAAAGAATTTAGTGCCACTGCTAAAGATGATCCGGAAAGGGCTGAATTTTGGTTAGAAAACACCATCAGGGTTCTGGATGAATTATCTTGCACACATGCCGAATGTTTGAAATGTCATGTATCTTTGCTAAAAGATTCGACTTATCAGTGGTGGAATACTCTGGTTTCTATTGTACCAAGGGAAAGTGTTACATGGGAATTTTTCCAAACAAAATTCAAAAAGAAATATATAAGCTAGAGATTTCTTGATCAGAAAAGGAAAGAATTTTTAGAACTCAAACAGGGGAAAATGACTGTATCTGAGTACGAGTGGGAATTTATCAGACTAAGCAAATATGCTTGAGAATGTATCCTGACTGAAGTTTCCATGTGTAAATGTTTCGAAGAAGGATTAAATGAAGACATCAAGTTGTTAGTTGGGATTATGAAATTAAAAAAATTCGTTGTACTGGCTGATCAAACACATAAAGCTAAAGAACTTAGTAAAGAAAAGAGGCAAGTAGAGATGGAAGCCCAGACTTGAAGTAAAAAGATTTGTGAGAAAGTCACAACTATCGGCTTCAAAGAAATCAAAGAAATATCATGATCATTCTATCACATATTTGGGGTATTCTAGAAGAGATCGAAGTGCTCAACGCTTTAATCTGACATCTCCGGTCCCATCAGTAGCAAGTGCAGGAAGTGTCAGAAACCCCAAACCCAGATGCAAATATTTTAATAAATTTCATTTTGGTGAATGTCGTATGAGAAGTGGGGCATGTTTTAGATGTGGTTCTTTTGATCATTATCTCAGAGACTGCACGGAAAAGCCTGAGAAAGATACTATACAAACTTGAAAATAGAGCAACTTTGCTATCAGAGGTAGACCACCCTGTAACCCTGGTAACATGAGTGATAACCAAGGTACAAGAAAAGATTCAACTGCCAAATCTGAAGCACGAGCACCAGCAAGAACATATGCTATTCGTGCAAGAGAGGATGCCTCTACACCAGACGTCATTACTGGTACTTTTTCTCTTTTTGATACTAATATCACTGGTTTGATTGACCTTGATTCAACACATTCATACATTTGCATAAATTTAGCATTTATTAAAAATCTATCTATTAAATCCACTAAATTCGTGGTTAAAGTCTCGAACCCCTTGGGCCAGTATGTAATGGTGGATAAAATTTGTAAGAATTGTCCGTTAGTGATACAGGGTTACTGTTTTCCTACTGGTTTGATGTTATTCCCAGTTGATGAATTTGATGTAATTCTAGGTATGGGTTGGTTAACTTAACATGATGCAGTGGTAAATTGTAAATAGAAGCATATTGTGTTGAAATGTCAGAATGGTAAAATGCTCGGTATTAAATCTGATAACTCGGATGATTTGTCTAATGTGATATCAGCCATGTCAGCACTAAAATATGTCAGAAAATGTTATGATGCTTATGTGTTGGACACTAAAGTATCTGAGTCAAAGATTAAGTTAGTGCCAGTAGTATGTGAATACTCTGATGTATTTCTAGAGGAATTACCTGGATTACCGCCAGTTAGAGAGGTAGAATGGTGAAATTGATCTTGTTCCAGGGACAACTCCTATATCTATAGCACCTTACAAAATGGCCCCCAGAGAGTTAAAAGAATTGAAAGCACAATTGCAAGAATTGACTGACAGAGGTTTCGCTTGACCTAGTTCATCACCATGAGGTGAACCAATTTTATTTGTTAAAAAGAAAGATGGATCATTGAGATTATATATTAATTACCGTCAGCTCAACAAAGTCACAATAAAGAACAAGTATCCTTTGCCTCGTATTAATGACCTGTTTGATTAGTTGAAAGGTGCCACTATATTTTCAAAAATTAATCTCCATTTTGGCTACTATCAATTATGAGTAAAAGACTCAGATATACCAAAGACAGCCTTCGGAACCAGGTATGGGCACTATGAATTTCTTGTGGTGCCGTTTGGCTTGACAAATGTATCTGTGGTATTTATTGATCTGATGAATAGAATTTTTAGACCGTATTTAGATAGATTTTTGGTGGTATTTATTGATGATAACCTGGTATATTCCCGAGATGAAAGTGAACATGCTGACCATTTGAGAATTTTGTTGCAAAATCTGCGTGAGAAATAGTTGTATGCCAAATTCAGTAAATGTGAATTCTGACTTAGGAAAGTTGGTTTTCTGGGACATATAGTGTCCGTTGAAGGTATTAGAGTTGATCTGAGTAAAACTATTAGAGTTGATCTGAGTAAAACATCAGCTATTGTTAACTGGAAACCTCTGGAAAATATGTTTGAAGTCAGAAGTTTTCTAGGATTAGTTGGTTATTATCAGATATTTGTGCAAGGGTTTTCGATGATAGCTTCTCCGATGACATGGTTATTGCAAAAAGATGGGAAATTTGAAAGGTCTGATAAATGCCAACAAAGCTTGGATTGATTGAAAGCTCTGTTGACTGAAGCACCAGTTTTGGTTCAACTTGAATCGGGTAAGGAATTTTTTAATTACAATGAGGCATCATTAAATGGCCTAGGCTGTGTTTTGATGCAATAAGGTAAAGTAATAGACTATGCTTCTAGACAGCTTAAGCCACATGAAACGAATTACCCGATACCTGATCTAAAATTAGCAGCTATTATGTTTGCACTAAAAATTTGGCGGCATTACTTGTTCGGTGAAAAGTACCACATATTCACTGGTCACAAAAGTTTAAAGTATTTGATGAAACAGAAAGATTTAAATCTGAGACAATGAAGGTGGCTTGAATTATTGAAAGATTATGATCTGGTTATTGATTATCATTTGGGAAAAACAAATGTGGTTGTTGATGCTCTGAGTAGAAAACCTCTGTTTGCCTTGTGAGCAATGAATACTCGATTGTCATTGTCTAATGATGGTTCAATTATAGCTGAGTTAAAAGCTAATCTGACATTTCTACAACAGATTTGCGAAGCTTAGAAAAGTGATAACGAGTTGCAAGCTAAACAGGTACTGTATGAATTAGTTTCGGGTTCAGAATTTTATATTGGACCTAATAACTGTCTGTTATTCAAAGGCAGAGTATGTATACTGAAAAATTCGAAACTTATATAGAAGATTTTGTACGAAGCTCACAGTGGTACTATATCCGTACATCTGGGAAGTAATAAAATGTTTAATGACTTGAAAAAGATGTACTGGTGGCCAGGAATGAAATGCAGAATTTCTAAATTCGTATCTAAATGTTTGATATGTCAGCAAGTTAAAGCTAAACATCAGGTACCTTCGGGTTTCCTACAGCTAGTGACGATACCGGAATGGAAATGGGAAAAAGTTACTATGGACTTTGTGTCGGGATTGCCCCTATCTCTGAAAAAGAAAGATTTCATTTTGGTAATTATCGAACCGTTTGACAAAGTCTGCAAATTTTATTCCGGTACATATGGATTTCTCCCTGGATAGATTAGTGGAGTTGTATATTTTTGAAATTGTCAGATTACATGGAGTGCCAGTCTCCATTATTTCTGATAGAGATCTGCGGTTTACATCTCGATTCTGGGAAAAGCTACAAGAAGCTCTGGGTACACGTTTATATTTTAGTATTGCATTCCAACCTCATACTGATGGCCAGTCTGAACGTGTGATACAGATTTCGGAAGATATGCTTCGGTGCTGTGTTTTGGAATTCGAAGGTAATTGGGAGAAATACTTACCTTTAGTTGAATTAGCATATAATAATAGCTCTGTATGGTTGTAAATGTAGAACTCGATTGTATTGGACTGAGCTTAATGAGAAAAAGATACGTGAAGTTGATCTGATCCGAGAAATCGAAGAGAAAGTCAAAGTAATCCGCGATAGTCTGAAAGCAGCTTCTGATCGTCAGAAATCCCATGAGCATCTTAAAAGAAAAGAAATAGAATTTCAAGTTGGTGATAAGGTATTTCTGAAAGTTTCACCTTAGAAGAAATTACTTCGGTTTGGCCGTAAAGGCAAATTAAGGCCACAATTTATCAGGTCGTATGAAGTTACTGAAAGAATCGGACCTGTTGATTACCTATTGGCTTTACCACCAGAATTAGAAAAGATTCACAATAACTTTCACATGTCTATGTTACGATGATATCGGTCAAATCCTTCACATGTTATCTCTCCAACAGAAGTCGAGATTCAGCCTGACTTGACATACAGTGAAGAACCGATTAGAATTCTGGCACGAGAGACAAAAGAGTTAAGAAATAAAAAGGTAGCTCTAGTGAAAGTTCTCTGGCAATGACACGGAATAGAAGAAGCTACTTGGGAACCAGAGGAAACTATGAGAAAGAAATATCCAAACCTCTTTGCTGGTAAAATTTTCGAGGACGAAAACTCTTTATGGGGAGAGAGTTGTAACAGCCCGTTTTTAGTGCAATCGGAACAGTGGTTTCAGAACCACAAATTCGAGTCCGAAAAGAAAATTATTTTAATATTATTTTATGGTAGCATTATGATAGGAATGTCATATGAAAATTTTCTTAAGAAAATTTTACTGGTTACATGTTTAATTGATAAAATGACCAAATTGCATAAAATGTAAAAGTTGAGTTCTAGTAGCTACAAGTATCAAATAGCTATGGAATTCAAAATTTGAGGTCCTTATATGGCAGATAGACCATTAAGAGAAGTTAGTAGATAAGGATGATGATGATTCATCCATAGAAATTTAATTAAAGAAAAGGATGAAATTGGAAAGTAAAATAATAAAAGATGATAAAAATCTAATATAATCTTATTTCATCATCTTTCCCAAATAAAACCTATGGAAACCCTAGCTATGGAGATTGGATTTTGAGCAAACTTATTTGGCTCAATTAGGTAAGTATTCAAGTCTCGTTTTTAGTAATTTTTATATTTCCGAGATTGTAATAGCATAATTAAGCTATTTTGGGGAATAATTTGCAAAGTTATCAAAGTTTTAGGATTCCTCCATGGATGAATATAGTTCAATTATGAAGTTTTATGGTAGAAAATGAAAGGTTGTTGATAAATAAACAAATTTTGTTAAGGGAATTTTGATGAAAATGTGATTTAGGGACTAAATTGTAAAAATGTAAAATTCATCAAAAAATTTTGATTTTTGTGAAATACATGGGCTGGTATTGATACATGTAAACTTTAGTTGGGATTAGAATAAGGATTAAATTGTATGAATTTCATTTTCTGAGCTTAGGGACGAAATTGTCATTAATTAAAAGTATAGGGGCAAAACGATAATTCTACCTAAGATGTGACTTGGAAGAAATTGACTATAACTTGTATTAAATTGATGTTAAATTTACTCGTATAGATCTGGATATATCAAAAACGGAGTTAGATCGTGGAAAAGAAAAAGTATCGGATTAGTAGTTTACATGTCACGAACAATTGTCGAGGTAAGTTCGTGTAACTTAATTGTGTATATTTATATGCTTATATTGAGTGTTGAATATGTAAATTGTGTAAATGTCATATATGTGTATGTAATTAATCTCATAACTGAAAATCCTAGATAAATAATTAAGTCCCGTTTGGATAATGAGATTCGATGGATACAGGGTTCTATTTCCCGAAATGGTAGTGGTTTTGCATATGTTACGGGCATACTGTAGCTCGAAAGAGCGTCCTATTACAATCCCTCTCAAGCATCCCTTTAATAGCTCTTCGGAGCGTCCCGATCGGTCGTGACCATACATGTGTTATGGGCACACCGCAGCTCTTATAAGCGTCCCGTTATATGGCTCTTTGTGAGCTTCTTGATTATAGACTCTTTGTGAGCTTCCCATTAATGCTCGCTTGAACTTCCCATTATATGGCTTTCCGGTGCTACCCGTTAATTGCTCTTCGGAGCTACTCGTTATAGGCTCTTTGTGAGCTTCCTGTTATATTGCCCGAATAGATTTCCCGTTATAAGGCTCAATGAACTTCCCGTTATAGTGCTTAAGAGAGAGTTTTCAGTTTAAGTGCTCATAAAAGCACTCCCGGATATGAATTGACAGATTTATAGTATTGTACACTTCAGGTGTACTACCCAAGTATCCATCGGGACTTCAAATGATTCAACAGGTGAAATTCTGACATAAGAACATGTGAAATCAAAATGAAACTATTATCTGTATATGCATGACATACGTGGAAACTCGATACTTGATGAGCTCATCCTCGTTCTTGTTATTCACATGAAATACATGACTAACATGTTTGTTAAGGTTATATGTGTTAGGCTAATTGCCAAATTGCTTTGGATATATTATACATGTTTATTGTATAAGTAAATGAATGGTGAGATAATTCCCTGTTATATGAACTTACTAAGCATTAAGTGCTTACTAAGTTGTATTTCCTCTCTTTTATAATACTCGGAAGCTCGTTGGTTTAGAAGCTTGGCAGAGATCACTCACACTATCCACCGGCCGATTTCAGTACAATTATGAAACTAATTTTGTTTATAATGGCATGTATAGGTTAACTTGGCCATTGATGGCATTTTAAATATTTTGGTTGTAACTAGCCATTGGTATGGCTTGTGTTTTGTATATATTTTGAAATGTGTATATATATATGGCTTTAACATGTTTGATGTGTGAAATTGAAATGGTTTAATGATGGTAAGCTTATGGATGAATAGGTGGAGATAGCATAATTGATAAAGTATGCATATATGTAAATTTGATCAATTAGGTAAGATTGAGTATAGGAATACATGTGATGAGATATCACGCATAAGACATGGTTTTGGCTTGGTTTAAATGTCTTGAATTGGTTGGTGAATGTGTTTAAGTGTTTGTGTAGGTGGAAGGTAAAATTGGGTAAGGAACAAGGCTTGGAAATGGCCTTATTTTGTCCACACAGGCATAGAAAAGGGCATGTGTCTCAGTCGTGTATGACACACGGCCTAGCACATGGGCGTGTGCTCTGGCCGTGTGTCCCCTGCATCTTAAAAATTCAAAACAGAATGCTTAGGAATTTTCACACAGCTTGGCACACGGGCGTGTGGCTTGACTGTGTGACCCCTGTACTTAAATGTATTGTAAGTCAAAGAGTTACACGGGCTGGGGACACGGTCGTGTGCCCTACTTCAAATACCATACGACCTAAGACACGGGTGTGTCACCACACGGCCTAACCACACGGGTGTGTGTCCCTTGCACTTAGGAAAATTTTTAAAGTTTCGTGAAAAATTCTCTTAGTTACCGATTTAGTCCCGACTTGTTTCTAATGTATGTTTTGGGCCTTGAGGGCTCATATAAGGGACAATATAATTAATTTATAATTAATTTCTGATATGAATGTTAAGTAATATGAAATATTTGAGATTAATCTGAAAACTCTGGTAATGCTTCTAAACCCTATTCCAGTGACAGATACGAGATAGGGGTGTTACAAGGCTCATCGAGAATAGTTGTACTTCTACGAACTCAACTTCATTACTGTCGGCTATGAAGACTATTACTAATGGTTGGGTTAGGCTAGTGGGTTGTGGGAAAAGCTTGTTATCATATTTTATATGTTTTTACGTTCAAGCTATCTGATACTAAATTCGATGGCTACTCAATATCGATGCCCTTGAAATAAATAGATATACGTCATTGGGATAAAAGAATAGTAATCTACTAGACCTTAAAACCAAAGCATGTTATGTGGAGCGGTGTCAACCTAAAAGTCCTCGATTGGTTGTCTAAGGTTGACAAATTTGTGAATCCTGTGCCACTATTTGATCTACTATTGACATTTATGAGCCTAGTTTTTTCCACCGAATCCCTCATGTCACCATCCTAAACTTTCCCCATGTTTTTTTACTCTCTCGAGATAAGTTGACACATGCCAAATTATCACAACACTTGATCACTGTGTTGTCATTCAACAATATGGAAACATATAATTGTCATGCAAGTCCTTCTAATATATGAGTCTCATCGGCTATAACCCTTGGGAGCATAGACTGTGTGACACCACACACCCGACCAAATCGTTGAATCCGAATATGTGACATCACATTACATTGCCAAAGCAACTCATATTAACTTGACATAATTTCAAAATTTTAAATTCATAATCATCATTCAAAATAATAAACTCATTCATCATAATCAATTACATACATTCATAGTACATAAGAATCTATTTCATGTAATTACGAGGTTGTGATAAATTAATTTCAGAGTTAGAACTAAATACAAACTAAAATATAATATTTCAAGTTTATGTCTCGAGACAGGGATCTCCATGTCTTGAGATAGGTCAAAAATTATTTTGGAAATTTTAGTTTTGAAGTTAACATATCTCAAGACATTGCATGTCATATCTCGAGCCAAAGTTCTTTATGCCTCGACAGCAACCTCTCCTGTTTTCTTATTTTTGCTTCAATGTTTAAATGTTTCGCAACAAGAGGTTCCTCTCTCAATTCCTAGAGTAGGGAAAAATCTATTTAGCTTCGATGTACTTTTGACTCGAGACAAATGGCACTTCTCTCGATACCTCAAAACAATTGTCTTGAGACTATATAGACATGTCTTGAGACTTCAGACTCTTGAATGAAAAATTTTAGTAAAATTTGTTCTAACAATATTGATACATATTTTATGTCTCAAAACTCAATGACCAAACGGTCAAAAATTTTCACTTTTAAGTGTTGAAAGCCTTAAACAAATAAACCTAAACATACCTAAAACTTACTATAAAATATATTCATCCAATTAGACTATCTAAACATGCTCAAACATTACCAAATTATAACATTCAATAAAACATTACTAAACCAACCAATTTTCATATTCAAACTCACATAATCAAACATAATTAACTAGTAATCA
The DNA here is from genome assembly GCF_025698545.1 of Gossypium raimondii. NCBI lineage: Eukaryota > Viridiplantae > Streptophyta > Magnoliopsida > Malvales > Malvaceae > Gossypium > Gossypium raimondii. The sequence continues at coordinate 13,104,860 of NC_068577.1, forward strand.
AAAAAACAACCAATATAACATTATAGGTCACTTACCAAAAGTGTCAAAATTAACTTACGCAATAAGCCTACTAACCTAGGTACATGTCATATGACTTCAAAACATATATATACATACAAAATGGGATTGAAATGGTTTTCGAGCTAAGCTTGAAAGTTGGATTCCTAGCCACAAAACTTTTATAGTTTTTATTCAAAATCTACACATGGAAAAAAAATCGTACTATGAGCAATATATATACTTAGTGGTGCTAACATAATTGAATTCAATTATAAACATAACAAATTCTAATTAACATAATTAATAAGTTAACTCAAGTTAACCAACTAAAATTTCACATTTATCCTCCAAGATATGTATATAGCATAGATTATTTATCAATTCATCTTATTTACATCAATGCTTTATTCAATTTCACAATATAATTTTCGATGTGCCCTCAAGGTATTAGCATCTAGTTTAACATATCAAATAATGTAATGTTTCAACATTTTTATCTCATTTCAATTACACATGTATACAATAAGAAGTATTACATTTTTAATCCCTACTAACCAAATCGGATACAAGATTTGATACCCGGATCAATCCTCCATCACACGAAATACACATTGAAGTGCTAACTGGGCATAAATGCACCGATCCCACCAATCACACAAGAATACACTTGTACCTTAGGTTATTGAAGCCGGTGATACATTCTCGACCCCTAGGGTGTTAGAGAACTATCACGATATATACGCACATAGCGCTGAATCTCCCATATATCAAAATAGACCCTATGGCATGTCAACTATACCCATGACTATCCGATAACATTAATAGGGCAATATCTTATTATTAAGTATCGATATCATCAAGCAAACATATATAAATACAATAAATCCAATAAATGATCACAATTCACATATTCAGGTATATATGTACCTTTCAAGTATAATTTTATAAGTAGTTTACCATCTCCGAATATTTAACAAATCAATATAACCATATGGTATTATCTTATGAACTCAAATTTTGAGAGTACAAACTAGCATATTTATTCGTCAATGACTTTAGCTTTCCTTTTTCTTTCGACATCTCGACATTGTATTTAGCTTAAGCAATGGCGTTAGGCAAGAAGGAAGAAAACTAAAGAATTTCTTTCTTTTATCCTTAATGGTTCGGGTAATAAAATGGAGAAATTGTAAACTTTGTTTTCACTTTCTCCCTCCCACTATTGCATGTTAACATAAAATAATAATTTTCACTAAATCTAATTCATAAATTATCAAAGGTCGTGATCTTTTAATGGTGAGTTTAATGGGAATGAATCATTTGGATCATTGTCAACCACTAACACTAATTTTATTATAGGTTATTCATTAATAAGGCCTTGGTTTAATCACTTAATAAGGACCTACTCTATTCTCTAATTATTTCTATCTATTTTGCTCACTTTATAAATAGTCCTTGTACTATAATACATAATCGATCTAAATTAATTTCACTTAATAATTTGACTCTACAACTCTGTAATTGACACATATTTATTCTATTTAAAGTATTTAATAATTTTCTTCGTTAAATTCGATTCAAAATTGAATTTTCCAACACCATTAAGAATCGAGGCGTTCTGAATAAATGTTCTTAGTCCAATATAGTGTCCACCATAATTACAAATACATATTAACAATTAGAAAAATAAAAATAATGATAACAATCAATTCAATAAATAGTAAAATAAATTAATAATTAACCTTTGAAGCTTAATATTTATCAATGTCAATTCAGATTTGTGTAAGCTCCTAATAATAAGTTGTATGATCCAAATTGACCCTAAATATAAAAATATATTACATTTTTTATTAGTCATATTATAAAAACTCATAACCTAAAATGCGTATTAAATGCTAAAGGCCTAATACATGAATGCCAAGGTTGTGGACACTCAACTATATGGGTAGACACAAGTGAGGTCATCTAACACAATGGTAGATACATTAAGTGGTAAAGATTTTTAGATAAATTTTCCATAAACAATCCACTAATGATGTATAGTAGTATGTAAGGTCTAAATATTGATCAACCTCTTTGTCATTCACATTGTCGACTAGATGATGCTTGACAAATGTATTCAACCAGGAGAACTTCATTATCCCCATTTAAAATCTTCCTCGCTTTTTGGGTAATAGTCGATTAGCGTTCTCATTTCTAACCTAAGCTCAAATTCAACCACTCTGGTGAGAATGGCTCCTTCAATTGGAAGGCCCATGATTAGGGTTGCATCTTTTAACGTGATTGTCGCTTCACCACAATGAAGTAAAAGGTAAGAGTTTTTGGTCTCCACCTTTCCACCAATGTCGAAAGCAATGACGATCACAATGGAATACAAGGTACTTCAACGGCCATCAAAAGAACCGCTACATATAGACAATGTCTAAGTCGAATGTGGTCTTCTTCCGGCATTAGATAATTTACATTACTTCAAGTTTGAAGGTTTCATTCCTCAAACTAGTAAGTAACTGAAAGTCTAAAAGCAAAAATTAATATATATTTTAAATTCAATAAAATAACAATTCAATACTCAAATTAAATGTTAACAACAAATCAATAAATACATTCTTAACTAATAAGTTAATAAAAAAATCATCATATCAACAATTACTAGAATTATATGATTCACTTACCTCAACATAGCCATAGTAAGGTTTAAAAGATTTTAAGGTGAAAATAAAGGGTTTCGAGAGATTTTTAGCTTAAGAACCCAACATTCATTTATGAAGGAATATTTATAAGCACGGTAAAAATATGTTTTCTGAAAAAGTTGACTCCCATAAGCATCATCATTCATTTATGAAGGTTAAGGTTTAGGTAAATGGTTAAAATTCAATTACAACAAAACTCGACACCTATGGTAATTGAGTTCCCACTAAAGTCTTTGTTAATGTTAGATTTATGGTAAATGGTAAAAAATTTATATACATTTAAACTTAATACTTATGGATGTCGAAATTCTACTAAAACATTTATTTGGGCTTAGCTCCCAACAGTAAAAATTAATTATATGCTAATTGCAATTAAAATATACAAAGCTCGTCACCAAATACGGTCAACTTAACATCTAAGGGTATTAAGATTATTAATCATTATATAATTATTAATATGATTTCACTAAGATGATGAAATCTTTACCACACTAATTTTACAGCAAAACCGGACAACCTTAAGTGTTTACGTATGAAAAGCAAGTGTAGGATTTATTTATGATAGGACATAATAAAATAATATTAATATATTGAAGTAAAAAAAGAAAAAACCGACATTTTAAAGCGACCTGAATTTCAAGATACAACATTAATGAAAATTCCTAGAAACTTCAAGGTTGCTTCAAGCTGATACGGCTGCATGCCTTTGCTTGCCACTTCCACACAAATATTCAATACGGGATTTAGTAGTACTTTTTAAAAATATTTTTAACATGAAAAAGTACTTTTGAAGTAAAAAGAATGCTAAACAAATAATTTATAAAGAGAATTTTAACTTTTCAAAAGAATTTTTTTTTCTAAATAAAAAAGTTCAAATTTTGTCTTTTCTCCTAAAAACACTTTTAACAGTTTAATTATGTTTTCACCCTTTCAACACATGGTACTTTCTCTTTTTGGTTAATTACTTAAAATTATTTAAAATTTATTTTTATATATTAAAATAACATCAAATTATAATAAATTATTTTCTATGTTATTATTAAAATATCATAATATTAACTAATTTGAATCTACTTTATAATATCATGTCTAAAATAGATATTTTATTTCTCAAATCTTTTTGACAAGAATACTAAACACTTAAATCTTAAACTAAAATTTACAAAAATACTTTTTAAAATCACTTTTCAAAATATTTTTAAAATACTTTCCAAAAACAATATTGAACTAGAGTTTAAATTCGGGTTTTTAATTTTTTGAAGAAAATTATCGATTTTTTCAATAAAATGTAACTTTATTTATTTCAAAATCAATAAGAAATTTGAAACAGTTTTTTTTTGAAAAGAAAATTTCCCTAAGATTCTGTTTTCAGGAGTCACGTTATGTAGAAGATTTGAACATTGGAGGCAAATCTCAAGTGAAAAAGACGGCAAGCTACGTGACAAGCAAGCAATGAAACTTGATATGACATCCAATTCTTTTTTACGTAGTCCATCAATCCCTACTCCCACTGCCATTAAAGTACAATCCACTAACATTAACTTTTTTTTGAATTTATTATTTTTTATTCATAAAATTTGAACCCAAGATATTGTTTAACGGGTATCACATTATTTACTTCTTTATAAGATAAACGTTTATCTAGATATTCTTTTATGTGTTTGGGAATCATAGGGTAATTACAAGAAATTATAATTATTAGAATACTAATTAAACTCTCTTATAATTATAAGGAATTATAATTCTTTAATAAACGTATTTAGTTGTAAAAATGTAATTATAACTTATGCCTAATTATCTCGTGTAATTTTTCTAATTCTTAACTCCTCTCTTATGAGGTGGAGCAAATAATGGCAGTGCTTCAATTAACCTCAATTGATCACAAGTGTAATAACAAATAAATGCACTGAAATTCAATTATAAATTTATTGCTAAACACATTTTCTATGGAGGGATAAGTTTTGAATTCGAATTTAACTGTAAGTCAAAAATGATTTAATTTTTTCATTTTCCCTCCCGATAGGGTGTGATTATACAGACGAGGCTCGGTGGCTTTGCAGCTTCAAACGTAGATTTCTACGTGACAGGATTTAATGCATGTCACTTTCCCTAGTAAATGCCAAGAAAATGGCATGGTGTAACAGAATTTAACTAGACAGTAGATGAGACAAAGATTTTAAACATTGTCATTTGAATTAACTGGTTTTCTTTTAGACATGTCTCCCAGATTAGATTTTTTCCCCTCAGCTTTGATATTTTACCTTTTGTAACAACCTTGTGTGATTGTAATAAAAGAATATGAAAAGGTAAAGAAAAAAAACAGAAAAAAGAAAGTTTTATGTGCTTTCATTGGGTGCAATTCCACAAGTCAATGAATTATTTGCTCAACTGTCGTACTAATAATTTTATGAAACAATAAAGTTAAAATAAGGTTGAGAACTTAGGTTTTTTTTTTTTTCAGAAATTCAACCCGATTTGATTCAAGATATAGTAAATTCAGTCTGAATTGAACTGCCTCCAGATTGCAAATTGCTTGCTGAGCCCTCCCTAGTCCCTACTAGCTCTCCATATTGGTTTAGAGCTTAGGCTAAAGGGCCTGAGCTGAAATTGGACATTTAGGTGGCCCAATTGACAAATTTTGCAGGTCCCAAAGTCCCAACTGCTGTTGAAAATTTGGCCTAAATTATGTTAAAAAGGAAACAATCCAAAGCCCAAAATTTGTGCAGGTTAATTAATATTTTTATCTAATGCAATAAACATGGGATTATAAATCAGAAATTCAGTTTTTCATTACTAGTGGAAATTGCAAATTTACAATTTTCTCATCATACAAATGAAAGCCAAATAACACTCTTCAGCCAAAGCAGCTTACAAGAAATGCAAATACAAAGCCAAAACAAAATGCAATGGTGGCGGGTGGTAAAAGTCCACCTCTGCCCTTACAAATACTTTGTTGAAAAACTGATAAAGGGGCTATTTTCAAAATAAACCCTTCACATTAATATAGTATAATCTACTAGCTAGATATACTAAAAAGTCAAGCTAGTTAATTGGTATATATTGTATTTAATTGATAAGGCTAAGATAATAAAGATGGGTGTTTTCTTCGTTCTTTTCTCTAGCGGAATTGGCCGCCAGTGAAGGTCTGCCCAAAGGACCAGCCAGATGGGGCAACATTGTTGGAGACCACGGTACGGCCATCACTTGTTGTGACCTTAAATGACAGGCTTTGCCCGTTGAGGTAGTTGTTGCTTTGCCAGTTCTGGCCCCAGTTCCTGGACATGGGTTGCCAACCAGTCCTGGAACCCTTGATGGCCACCGCATGTACGTCACCGGCACCGCCGACGTTGCTGATGAGGACTAGGTTGAAGTAGGAGTGGCCGTTGATTGTGAACCTTATCCCTCCCTTTCTCCTGCATGGTACCCTGCAGTACCAAATAGTCAGTTAATGCCTGTTAAAAACATGCTCACTATTGACCTTTATTATTATTATTATTACTTCAAATGAAGTTACCTTCTGTAAGAAACAGGCACAATTCCAGCTTTGTACTGAGCAATGTGTTGGAAGACAGGCTGAGAAAGGTCAAAGTGTTGCAGGGGAGGGTTGCACCACCCACCAGCATTGTTTGGGAGAGCATTGTTTGGAGGGCAGAAATTGGTAGCAGTGACCACAATGGAACCAGGCAGGCACCACTTGCCATCATTCACACACTTAATCTCATAGCAAGACCCACAGCTAAGCCCATTGTTGAACAGAGCTGTGCTCAAAGCTGCAGTGTTTGTCCCATATCCCTGGCTATACAGGTTCCCATAACCACAAGCACCACCTGCAAAATCAAAACTTAAAGAGTTTAGTCCATTAAGCCAACCATTGTACCCTAAAAGTTGGCTCAATTTGGGGGGGAGGGGCAGGCATACATACCCATTGTGCCTGAAGCATCACTCCCACCATAGAAAGTAGCATGAGCATTAGTCCATCCACCACCATATCCATGAACAGCTGAGACCATTGAAAGTAAACCCAACAAGAAAAACCCAGCAAAAGCCATTTTTGTCTGCACACAAGTAGTGAACTTTGAGAGAAAATGTGAGGCAGTTGAGTGAAGGAAATAGAGAGGGGGGAAGGGGGTTTTATAGAATTTAAGGCCACAGTTAACTTACAACTAAAATTAACTACCACTTTTCAGCTATTGGGGACCAATAATGCAAAACGCCAACCCTTTTTTTAGAAAAGGAAAATAAAAGGGTCCAAAAAGGTAGAATATTATGATACTGAAAAATAATTAATAAAACGCCATCCAAGTTTTTTCAATTGCTTAATCTCGGACATACGTATGTCCTTAATCATACAGTATGTTCATTATATTTTATAGTCATTTATTCAATAATAAAAATACATGTTTTTTAACTTTGTTAAATTGACCCAAGAAAAAAATAGTACAATTTCAGCAGAACAACAAAAAAAAAAAAAAAAAGCAACGGCACATGCAATGCAAGGTTAGAAAGGGTGTGTTTCCTATGCTTGAAAATTGAAACCGCGTGGTTTTTGTAGTTTTCTAAATGGGAAATTGCCCTTAAATATAGTGAATAGGTCCCTGTCTATTGAAAGGACTAGCAAAATAGTTTTTTTTACTTTTACTATTTAAAATGCTTTAATTTCTTATTGTGTTTCCATTTTGCAACAGTGGGTAAATTTTTTTCCCTAATTTTACAGTATGAATGGTTTTTTTATTAGCTGGCCCAAAGCACATGGTTCATTTGTAAAACATCAATTTTCAAAAAGGGACAAAAGAAAAAATAATTGTTTTGTTTTATTTTTCTTAAAAACATTAAATGAGCTTCTTCTTTTTTATGGCACTGGCCACTGTCTGCGGCCGTTAAATAGGACTTAAACTAGGGTGGAAGAATTTAATACCCAAATCTTTCTTTGGCTACACTTATTTAATTCGATTTATTGACTTCCTATTCTTTTTTTTTTTTTCAATTTTTAATATTTTTTATATTCGATTTATAGTTAAAAGAAGAGTGTTGTTGTCCCTTCCAATAATAGTGTATCTATGCAAAGCACATACGCAAATAACGAAATTGATGTGCACTTTGATTCTTTTTATTTTTATTTTTATTTCTTAATGTACCATTAAACATTGATTAATTATATTCAATGAGTAAAATTAGAAGTATTCATGGGTTAGGTTTAGGTCTTGTTTCAAAGAAAATTTAGATTTACACTCAGCTCGATACACTCAAATGGTTCGTTTTATGGTTAAAAAAATAAGAATAAATTGAATTATAAAAATATATAATTGATAATATAAAATTATTTTTATATTTTTTATCATTTTTAAATAGTGAAACGAATTGGATTGGACTAGACCTGTCCATGGGCCGGGCCGGGTTTGGGCCGGGCCCGCAAAAAATTTTCAGCCTGTTTACTAGGCCCGGTCCCGGCCCGAAATATGGGCCTGAGATTTTTCCCAGGCCCAACCCGAAAAAAATATGGGCCCGAGCCCGGCCCGGCCCGGCCCGTTTTTAATTAAAATTAAAATTAAAATTAGTTTTTTAATAAAATTAAAACTAATTGTTATTAAAATTAATTGTTAGTAAAATTATCAAATTATTAATTGTTAATTGTATTAATTGATGTAATAAAATCTAACATTTGATTAGTAAATTTATCAAATTATTAATTGTATTAATTGTATTAATTGTTGTAATAAAATCTAACATTTGATTAGTAAATTTATCAAATTATTAATTGTATTAATTGTTGTAACAAAATCTAACATTTGATTAGTAAAACAAACTTGATGTTTTATTATTATTATTATTATTTTGTAACACTAGTCAAGGAAATGAAAGTAAATAAACTTAAAATAAAAACTATTATATTTTAAAAATAAAAATATATATTTAATATTTTTCGGTTGGGCTGGTCGGGCCGGCCAAAAATATCTTGCCGAGGTCTGCCCATTTTTAAACGGGCCTAAAATTTTGCCCAAGCCCATATTTCGGGCCTATATTTTTACCCAAACCCTCCCATATTTCGGGCGGGCCGCCCGGCCCATGGACAGGTCTAGATTGGACCAACCTATGGTTGAAAATCTAAACCCAAGCTCTAACTAAATCAAACTGAGCCAATTGGATCGAGCGGACTACTTGACCTATAAACACCTCTAATTGAGACATTACGTGTCTAAGTTCATTTAAACTCATAATTCTGATACTTCAAATGTCAATTGAACTTGTATTCAAGTCGACTTCTTTTTCTCTTCAAATAACATAGTTTCGCAAATAGTTTGATAATTTATTATACAAAAATACTAATAATCATCTATAGGTAAGATTGATAAATATGTTTTAACACATTTTTAATTAATACCAACATAGAATTAATTCATACTATATGATTGTTAAAATAATCGCATGAAGAGATTTAAAATCCATGTATATAATTGTATATGGTAAATTTCAAATTTAAATACACAAAATTTAAGGTTTCTGCTTTTGTTAACTGTGTCAAGATCTTATTGACATATAATTTTTTTAATTGAATACAATAAATAAAGTGGAAATGATTGAAGGTAATTTAGAATTTGTGGCAAATAGACATCCTATAAAAAGAGTATGAAATTTAGAATTTCATAGATTTCGTCATTTATTTTTATACACTGATAAAAAATGGAGAAATCATGGAACTGGTAACAGGGGAGAAGCTAGGGAACACGTATGAGCTTTGATCTCGTTTGTCAAATGGTTTGATTTCGTATTTATTATTATTCCCCCTTAAAAATTAATCAATTAATTTAACTTTTTAGTCTTTTAACTTAATGGCAAATTTTCATTTTCGCCTTTAATTTTTTTTCAATAGTGAACTCGAGTCCTATTTTTATCATCCTAACTTGATTTGAAATCTTTTCAAATTGAGTCGAGTGAAATGAATTGCAAGTTGAGTTGAATCGAGTGAAATTGTTCGAGTTAAATTTAAAAATTAAACATGTCAAATTAAAATCTTATTACAATATAATCAATTTCATGGTAGAGCACATAAATCTGAAACCATATATATTTGAAAACTTTTCAAAGTAAAATAAGATACTTTAGCATGATAAACTTAAATCGTCAATTAACTCATTTATGTCCCAAAATTATTATTTAAAAAATTAAATTTTTATATATTCTTTAGATTTTAAAATTTTTAAAATTTTAAGATTTTAAAAATGTATAAATTTTAGAATTTTTAAAATTATATTAAAATTTTTTTGTAATTTTTGTTGAGAGAGGAATCAATTTGTTCTTTTCAAAAATGACAGGGACGAAAGGGATATTTACAACAGTCTTATTTAAATTACTTGAATCGTAAAATTCAACTCAAAACTCAAATTATTTATTCGATGGCTCGAAAAAATCAAATAACTAGAAATTCAAATTCTTTTTTTATTTTTTCGAATTGAATCGAGTTTTGCTCACCCTACTCCCAACACAATTTTTAATTTCACTTCTGCTGTAAAAGTTAATTTAATGTTTGATTTTTTAAAAAAATGAATTTATAAATATAATTACAAATCATGCATGTATGATAAATTAGAATTAGAATGAATTGAATACAAAATAAAAGAAATAAAAATCAAAATATATGAAAAGAAAATTAAACAAAACTCAAACCCGAAATAAGATCAGGTAAAGCATTGTAATTTGATTTTATGAATTAAAATAGATAAATTGCGTACGCGTGTTGAAGTTATAATACATTGATGTCAAAAGGAAAGCTTGAAATCACGGGAAGAGAGATTGAGTGGGAGACGTAATTTAGAGAAGAAAAAACAATGGTAATTAGCTGGGATGATTAGCCAAATCATGATCTTTGCATGTAGACAAAAAGAGAGTGGATTTTCTTAATTGGTTGGCGAAATAAATGGGCCGTGATTCTCGCTATTTTGTACATTTGATTGTTGAATCAAATCTGTAGCCAAGTGTTGGTCTGCTACTGGTATTGTAGATTGACTTAATTGGTATCACCATGTTCTTGGTTTTTTATTTTTGCAACGGGGGTAGTTTGAGGTTGTTGGAAGTAATAAAAATAGGTATTTATGCAATTAAGTCAGTGTTTGGGTTCTTCTAAAATTATGAAGGATTGTGGTAATATCTTTGGGTATTGGGTAGAGCAGTATTTGGTTTGTTGAAAGCGATAAAGGGAGTGCGGCTGCACATGCAATGCTTTTGGCTTCCAGTTTATTTTTTTACTTTTTAATAATAATTTTAACTTTGAAAAATGTTTCTACTCTTCCTTCCAAATCTTTCAAACTTAAAGATGATTGTGTTAATATAATTACCAACATTAAAAAGTTGCATCATCTTTAATTCAGACTTGAAGTTCACATCAAATCAAAAATCTTTCTTGGTTGGAGAATTAAACATTTATCATTAAATTAAGCTGTCTCATCAACCCCCCATGTGCTATGTTCTTATATTTTTCCTAGTCAGGCTGTGTTTTTCATTCATACACCTGTCTTTTTCAATGGATTGGTTCAAAATATTTGGCACGGAGATTAATGAAGTCAGGTAAAAACCCCGCCATACACAAAAGCTGTAAAGTTTCAGAATACTTTTGGTAAACTAATATTTTTATTTTAATTATTAACGTTATTTAATTTTAATATTTTGATCACTTATTTGTCAAATTATCAAAAGTTATTTTTTCTTATTTCTTATTGGTATAATAATAAATTTAATCCTCTAATATTAACTTGATACAATTTGTAATCATTGGATGACTAAATTTATTATTATGTCAATAAAAATGTTATTGTTAGTAATTTAATGAAGAAGTGATCAAAATATTAAATTTTAATAATGTTAGTGACTAAAGTAGAAGATTTTAAACTTGGATGACCAAAATAGAAATATATACTAATAGCTAGGTGACTATTTTTATAATTTATCCAATATATTTTGGATCTAGACTTGACAACTACTCTTGCATTAGGGTTTGTATGTTTTTGTCCATTAATCCTTAACATTTCCTTGAAAGCACAATCAGGCCTCAAAATTGTAACATTTACCAAGTTTAAAGACTAATTAAGAGAAATAAATATATATATATATATATATATATATTCAAATTTAAATGTAGAAGTTATTGCCAAATTTAAGCTCTAAATAACACCTATGAAAAATTCATCAAAAGGTTGCGTTCGAATGGTGAAAACTTATAATTTAAGTTGAATTTTAAATTTATTGATTGAAGTTGGGTTCAAGGTCGATGATATATTAATTTATAAGTTTGGTTTTGTTTAATTATTATAAATTAAAATAGGGGTTGAGTGATACAAGATTTGAATGTTGATTTTTGATCCCAAACATATAATGATGTTACCACTTCAAATGTGATTATGTGATCGAGTTTGCTTGGTTTATTTCCCAATGAGGCTTGTTTGATAATTGGTGAAGTATACAATTTGTTTAAAACAAATAAACTAATAATAATTTATTATCAAAATGTTAAAAATATAATATTAAATGAAAATTTTAGTTACAATCAACAACTCGTTTTTGTTGAGTAACCTTTTTTTTTACAATTTTACACCCATACTGCCAAGCCCACTGCTATGTTACACCACAAAATTATAGTGAGTAGATCTGAGCGTTGGATTGATTGTGAAAATTTTTGAGTTGGTAAGTTCTATTTTATCATCCTAATTTAATTTGAATTTTTTAAATCGAGTCAAGTAAAATAAAATTTGAATCGAGTCAAATTGAATCGATTGAAATTTTTGAGTTAAATTAAATATTGTTATAGTATAACTAATTCATGTTAGAGCACATCAATTTGAAATCATATATATTTTAAAGCAAAAAAAAGATACTTTAGTATGATAAATGTTAATCATTAATTAACTTATTTATGTCTTAAAATTATTATTTTAGAAAATTTTAAAATTTTAACTTTCTTTATATATTCTTTAGAATTTTTAAATAATATAAAATTTGGATTTTTATAAATATTTTGAATTTTGAAAATTATTTGAATTCTTCTTTTGTAATTTTTGTTGAGAGAGACTAATTTGTTCATTTTCAAATTTGACAGGGACTAAAGGAGTATTTATATCAATATGTTATTTGAATTATAAAATTCAACTTGATTTGAACTTGAAACTCAAATTACTTATTTGAGTTCACTCGAAAAAATCAAATAACTTGATTTGATTAACTCAAAATTCGATTTTTTCGATTTTTCAAAACCAATCGAGTTTTGCTTACCACGACAATGATAAGGTAAACAATTATATCATAGAAATGCAATGATTAAAACATGACATTTTACTGTTATTTCAAGGAATTTAATTTTATTATTTTAAGATTAAAAATACAAGTTTAATTACTAATATCGTTAAAATTATTATTTTAAATTTAGGTTTATTATAATATTAATTTTTTGTTACGTGACTACTAAGTGAGTATTTTTTTAAGGTGTCACATTAGTAAATTTAATAGAAAAGTTTTCACGAGGTTAATAATTAAATTCGAATTTTAAAATCTAAAAAGTAAAGGACTAAATTCTTGGAAATAGAAGTAAAATAATTAAATACCAAAAATATTCCCAAATTATTGGAGAGCATTAGCCACTGGCCGTAATCAATGGAGTTTTTTGCCTGAATCTTTGGACTAGATTTGCTCCACTGCAATATTGTATTTTAACTCTTTTTAACTGCCTTAAATTGGTAGATGACCTAACTAGCTTATGATCCTTTAAAACAGACAAAAGATTTCCAACAACAACTACCCATTGGATTCGGTGAAGAACACTTTGAAAAACTCCTGGTCTGTAATAATTAGGTTAAGAGGGTTCCAAAGATATATATATAACTACATTTTCTTCTCATCAATTGAAGAAAGGGTAATTGACCAACATGAAGTAAAGAATAGGGTAAATTTTTAAATTGGTTCATGAACTTCAAAATGTTTTATTTGTGTCCTCAAATTATTAGTATTGTATCAATCAAGTCTTTCTATCATCCTACTAGCCAATTTAGACCTTAAATGCTAGTTTGAATCCGATGTGGAATATATTTAAAACACGTTAATTAAATTGTAAGCACTTGTGACATGATAAAAAAAGACATTATCAATAGAAATTAGGAAAACTAGTTTTTCCTAATACGTTCGATACAAGTTGTACATGCAATAAATATACATGTATTTATAATTTGATTTTCTTGTTTTAATATGCTCCATGCTAGAATTTAGTTGACATTTAACATCTAAGCTAATGAATAGGCTGAGAGGACGGCTTGATTGATACGATATTGATACTTTGAAGAGTCAATTACAAAATTTTAAAATTTGTCAATGAATCCTGGCTCAATGGTTACGTCTTATGTAAATGTGTGGGTTCTCCTCCATATTTATTGTGGTTATAGTTAGTTAGTCGTTTAGATGTTATGTTATTTATTCAATTCAATGCTTGTATTGTTTGTTTTTTTTATTGAAATAGTCGATATAGTTATAATTTTAAAATAGTTAATTGCACCAAACATCCTCAAACATGACCCTCATTCTAAGCTAGTCCCCAAACTTTAAAACATTCGAATTATATCCTTGAACTATTGATATTATATCAATAAAGTCATTTTTACTAAAATCAATAACTTGCATATTAAATTAGACGTCACATCTCGCGTCCCATCTTTTAAAATGAAAAATTTAAAGAAAATGAATATTGTGAAAATTGATGTTGTAAAAATCTTGATTTGAGGTTTTCAAAACTTCTATAAAAGCTTTATCGTTCACTCTTTTTTTTTTTACTTTATATTTAGTTTTACTTTTAAAAGTTATGTGACAACGTTTTATTTTTCTTTAAAATCTCCATTTTAAATTATGTTATATGAGATTTGACATGTCTTTTAACGGTTAAATTAATGATTTTAATAATGGAAGGACTTTATTTATATAGCATCGATAGTTTGAGGATGTATTAGAATATTTTGAAGTTTAAGGCCTAATTTAGAATGAATGTCATAATTTGGGGATGTCAGGTGAGATTTGGAGATCAATTTAAAATCTTGGTCATAATTTGAGGATTGTGATGCAATTAACCCTAAAGATTGTTTCTTTTAAAAGAGAGGTTGCTGAGGGATTTTGTGTTTATGGCTCAATGAGCACCGTTTGATAATTGGGTCCATCATTGTACAAACCTTAGGATTACTTTTGAGAATGTGCCTGCCGACACCATGAATGTTGCTCAAGGATTTTCCATAGAATCACACCCTTTTTTTTTCTCCGGCACATCCTTTCCCTTTTCACACTCGGGCATTTTATTTTAAAGTTTACATTGATCTTTGATAAGATATATGCATGTTATGGTGTCTAAAATTATTGGCGTAGGGTTTTACTTTGAATTTTAAATTAACCAAGAAAAAAGTAAAAAGTAATCAACTGAACCTATCCCACTATCACCATGATTGCAAAAATTGGAACATTTTTTAATTTAAAATGCAGAACTAGGTTAAATACAAGAAACCCAGATTTTTCATTGCTTCACTTTTCTTTTCTTTTTTTGCTGTCCACAAAATTTTGAGTATTATCTTGGATTCCATTTAGCATATGCCGTTAAAAGAAATGAAAAGTCATAATACAGATGAGTAAATGTGTGGCGAAACAAAAAAGTAATTTAAAACTTAACTAACAAGTTTAAAATCTCTTTCATAATTATTGTTTACTACCAATTCTTCAATTCTTCATATATTCGTGACCATTGAAATATTAATTTCATTAATAGTATTTTATATATAAAAATACATGTGATACAAATCAATGCATGCGTATTGAAAAACGTTTAGAATGACTGCTAATTGCATATTAAGCTGCAACTAGATGAAAAAAAAGTAAAAATAGATTAAAGATTAACATTGTTAGAATAGTGAAACTCAATCGGTATATGTGAAGAATCTTTAGATTTAGCTCGGGGATGAACAAGAATGAAAAATGAAAATAAAGAAAGAGGGAATGAAAACCATCATTTATCAACTAAAAACTTGAAATTCACTTTAGAGATCAAAATTACGGAATCTAAAACAAGAGATGCCAACAATCCAATCTGCAGAAATCAATAACCTTAGATATCAAACTACTAGCTCAAGCAACACCAATTGAACTGCAGATCAGTAGCCAAAGATTTTGAAGCAAATCACACCCAAAAGAACAGATATGTCAAAGATACATACAACAATAGTAAAAAAAATTGAAGCAGCAAACCAAAAAATAATAAAATCAAACAACTGTGATAAATGAACAACGGAAACCTTTGGCTAAAGCCAATTTTATTTTATTTTTGATTATTTGATATGCATTTGAATGGTTTATGGATGATGAAATCAATAAGCATGCGCACATATATGATAACATGTCATGTAATATCCTTCACCCGACTTGATCGTCGGATCCGAGTTATGGGATGCTACACACGTTGCCAGAGCAACTACCATCAAATTCACAAGAAAATCATCATTCCTGCAATCAACAATAATACAATATTGAACACCATGAACATTCTTTCACGGGTCTTATATGAGCATACGAATGCTTTAAAGTCAACTTGAGACCAAATAGGGACATTTTTACAACATTTATAAAATTTTAGATTAAGTATATCATAAATAAATCATTCAAAACATTCCGACATGCATTAGCACATTCACGTTATGGTATACAATTAAAATAGATCCTTAATCAAGCTTACGAAAACTCTTTCGTTGACCCAAGCACGAAATAGGACCAAATTGAAAAATTTTCAAAATTTCAAAACAAATATTGATACCCTTGTTAGGTACTAATACCATTTTTAGCTTCGATATTTGTAACACCCCAAATCCGGCCTAAACATTACGACCAGATTATGAAGGTTGCATTAATATTTAAAACATTATCCGTGATTTTCATACAAAACGTCAGTTTTGAAATACATGTTAAATAGAAATTATAGTCGTCTCTCCCTAGTAGCGATGTTGTTACCAAAAATTCATATGAATGCGTCTTGATATAAATTGCTTTATTAGTTATATTTAAACAAAACCATACCACATAAACTACTCGATTCGTAAAATCCCATTTCAAAATCATACCTTGACAGTGGAAAAATCTCTTAGAGTTATTATTTTCGAAAACATTAAGTTTCATAAATTATGCTGACTTGTCCAAAAATACCAATTAAAAATAAATATTTGCAAAAACCAAAAACCATAATAAACGTCATGAAAACGAAACAATTAATTTGGAAGTCTAAAAAGTCTGTAAAGTCCATAATAAGTTCTAACATACTTAAAGTTCAAATAACTGAATCAAGCTCCGGGATCGCCGCCAAACCCTAAGTTTGAGGATTACCTAAAATATGGTAAATTAACAGAGTGAGCTAAAAAGCCCAGTGTGTGCTTTGGCCCACAATTAAAAATCATACCAGAATATTCTCATAGCCAAAAATCAGAATAACATATTAGAATATGATAATCCTATCCCCATTCGCTACATACCATTTCCATCCAACCAATCACACCGAATAGGACTATAATAGCCCATCCATACATCACACCATATCGTGGTCGTATGTTGCTCAGAAATTATGCAACTGAGCCACCAGAGAGATATTACAGATATTGATAACTCTTGAAAATAGTTATATTTTATGCCTTTAGACCTAGCTAATTGTTTGTACTTGGTACATTTAGTTGCATTTTAAGGCATTTCACTGGTATTTTTATCATTGCACTAGGAGCTTGGACTGTGTTTAAATGTTAGGTACTTTTAATTGCATGTGGAAGGGTTGTGTTTGGTGGTTTGGCAAGTGCAGGATATAGAGAAAGAAATAAAGGAGTGAAGGTTTGTCGGGGAAAAATGTTGGAGAGTTTGTCAACATGAATGCCGTGGAAATTTTAAGAAGATGATTGAGTCAACACCCAACGCAAATCAGTTTCAGCCCAACTCAACTTGTACCAGAAAAATCGACCTAAAAAAGAGGAAAAGATTTTGTGGGTTGTTGGAGTTACCCTGGGAAGAAAAGCTTATAAAAAGCCAAAGGAGGAAACCATAAAAGGTGTGGAGATCTAGAGGCAACAATAGAGGGTAACAACTGAGTAGAGACAAAAGGAGGAAACTGAAGGTAGTCCCTCTTAGCCACCACAGGATACTATGCTACTGGATTGTGGATTGACTTGGTGACAGCTATCTTTCTAAGTTCTTTTATTATTTCTTAATCTGATCTCCCGTGAATTTGATCGAAACGATGTTGGGTGTTATTTTGAACTTGAATTTTAAATGCCAACCCATGAGCTAAATCTCATAGGGTTGAGATTACATGATGAAACTTTTATTTTTGTTAATGGTTGAAGCATATATTTGATTTAATCTAATGTTTCATTTAATTGTTTTTATTTGCCAATTGTGTGTATACGTTTTCTAGACATATATAAGCGTGCAATATACCCATAAACTGAATCTAATTCTAAAAAGGTTAGATTAGTTGGACTGGAATTGAATGATACAAATGGGTATTCGACCGAATACTTGTAGCAGACTCTAGACATAGAGCAGCATTTTTATAGAATAAAGACAAAACAGTACAGGGTACCGAGCTAAAGCCTATAGACACAGGCTAGGTAACTTGAGATCTAGTCTCTTCTAAACAGTAGATCGAGTATGATTTTGTTGAGGCATTACTGAAAGTAAGAGCAGATTCTTAGTAATCCCAACCTTCCAAATCACATCGTAGACCCTTAATCATTTGTTGTAGTACTTTTTCCATAGCAGTTTTAGTTATTTATTTATTCACTCGCAGATTATTTACGTAATTATTCTCGTAATTGCCATTACATTTTTACTCTTAGTTTTCCTTAGTATTTTTCAGTATTAGTCAATATACATTTTGCACACATCCTTACTACTTTAATTTACCAATGTGTACTTAACTTGGTGTTGCCATAACATTAATCATAATTCATTATAATAGCTTGACCACTTTTATACCTAATCCAATCTCTGTGTAGACGATCTCATTTACCAATTTATTACTTGATTCGACATGTATACTTGCACAATTCGCATACCATTTCGAACACAACAAGTTTTTGGTGCCATTGCTGGGGATCGATAATTTGGTGAAATTTGGTTTTGTTATTTTACTTAGTTTAATTTAATTTCTATAGGTTTTCCATTAATGTATAAGAAGAGGCAATCCTACTAACAAAGAGTATCCTTTAGACCCAGAGATCAAAAGAACTTTACGAAGAAGGCGAAAAAAAATTACGAAAAATGGTTAGGAACGGGAGTGATCTTAGTCTCAATAATAATCCGAATGGTCAAGATATTAATCCTCCTATTCGTAGGGTGATACCTGGTCTGAATGATAATATGAATGGTCAGGACGCTAATCTTCATGTTTGTAGAGTGATAGATGACCGAGACAGACCAATCCGAGAGCATGTTATGCCAATTTTGGATGACCTGAATCCAGAGATAGTCAGACCATAAATATAGGCTTAGCAGTTTGAGCTGAAATCAGTAATGTTTCAAATGTTACAAATAGTAGGGCATTTTAGTGGATTACCCACCAAAGATCCAAGATTGCATTTAAGAATTTTTCTAGAGGTCTGTGAATCGTTTAGACAACAGGGTGTTCCTGAAGACGCTTTGCAGCTTAAATTGTTTCCATATTATTTAAGAGATCGTGTAAGAGCGTGACTGAATGCTTTGCCATTAGAAATAGTGGCGTCATGGAATGATCTCTACTAGAGATTTTTGCTATTGTATAATCCCCAAAATATGAATGCCAAGCTTAGAAATGACATCCAATATTTTCAGCAATCAGAGGATGAAACACTTTATTAAGCTTGGGAATGATTTAAAGGCTTAATTCAGAAATGTCTAATGCATGAATTTCAACACTAGACTCATATGAAGATATTCTATAATGGGCTGAATGCATATACGATGATGGTAGTTAATGCTTCTGCCAATGGTACTTTGTTGGATAAATCTTATAATGAAGCATATGAAATTCTGGAGAAGATTGCCAACAATGATTATCAATATCCTACCACAAGAGTTGGGACGAGCAAGAGAGCTATTGGTACCATAGAGCTAGATGCAATCACTTCG